>NC_142507.1:26351388-26515833 GCF_057876585.1 Rhinolophus sinicus | reverse complement strand
TTTTACATTAAAAAGAATACAGAGGCAAACAAATAAGATGAAGAAGTTAACTTACAATTTAATTTAAAGTCCAGTTTGTTGAAACTCAATTGCCAGGCACTTCTCTGGTATGACTTATCAAAAATAATA
Source organism: Rhinolophus sinicus (assembly GCF_057876585.1). Lineage (NCBI taxonomy): Eukaryota > Metazoa > Chordata > Mammalia > Chiroptera > Rhinolophidae > Rhinolophus > Rhinolophus sinicus. The sequence goes on along the minus strand of NC_142507.1, from coordinate 26,515,704 downwards.
GGGTCTAATTACACACAAACCTTAAGAAAACTATGTGAGTCAATCATTTTTTTTAAAATGACAACTTATAGGATATTATAAAATCCCCTTTAAAAAGATGTCTTGGGAAATATCAATATATTCAGAATAGTTACACAATATTGACCATTGTGTAAATAAGCTGTTGTGCATTTTGCTATATATACTCTAATAGTTTGATTATATACAAGACGAAATGCTTAAACCAGCTCTTTAACCAATATGGGAAGTTCCTGCAGGTGAAGGAGTACTTTGAAATACACACACACACACACACACACACACACACACACGTATATATATATTTATATCTATCTATCTATCTATCTATCTATCTATCTATCTATCTATCTATCTATCTATCTATCTATCTATCTATCATAGCTATATTAATTTACTGTCTTTTAAAAATGTTCAAGGTAAAGATATCTCCTGGGATGCTGCGACAAGAGGATTAGGTCTATAGAATTCTGTTTTTCATATTACTTTCTCAGCTTAAAATAACCCCCATATGAAACTACCTCTTTATTTTATTGGAGTTTTTTTTTTTTTAATTCAGTGGAAAGTTTTTGAAAAATAAGGCTAATAATAATAATACTTATACTTATAGTACAATGATAACTTAAAAATAATTGATTAAATTATTTCCTTTTCTTCCCCATCTCTTTCCCACATTTTTTGTTTATACCTATGCTATAGTAATGCAAATATTTTCAGAAATTAATTAGTGCAGATCTTGAAGTAAAATGTATGAGTATGTAATTCTATTTCCGATATTCTAAATATAGAATGTGAAGGATGAATAGAAGCTGCTTTAGTTACAGTGTTTAAAATAATAAAGGATAAACATGGAAGTATTCTAATTATCAGCCAAGCTACTTAGTCACTAGTAGTTTCTAGTACCTAATGACCTATGTATTGGAAAATCCTTGAATGAAAAACAATACAACATAATAAAGAAAACTTTGTACTTGGGGGAGAGGTAGAAATTTTCCTTAATCTTTTAGGTTCTCTCAGTTGGTGTAACTCAAATTGACGTGAGGCATAATAATAAAGAAAGATAACCAGATTTAATTACATATGTACATAAGAGAATCCTATATACATGAGTGAGTCAGATCCCCCACATAGATTAGAAGTTCCAAGACAGAAAGATAAAACTGAGGTATACTTGACATTCTGAGCTAAGGTGAGGTTAGGTACTCAAGGCTTCAGAAGGGAGATGAATAAGAAAGGCGGATGTTCAGTAATTAGAAGTTTGCCCGCTCTATAGCTAGGTCATAAAATGTTATCTTTAGTAATAACTCTTTTTATAGGCAAGACCTCAAATTAGATTCTTCTAGGTAGTTCAGAAGTGTCTTCTGAACCCACAGGGTCTCACTTGCCTTCAGCTCAAAATAATCCCCACGACAAAGTAGCACATGTTTGGGAGGCCTGCTCTGAACCTCTTCATATACTTATGTAGAAAACACCATTGGAACAAACAGGGCAGTGAATTTGATTATAGCAGTAAATGCACACAATAAACATTATTAATTATTACTGATTTTTTTATCAATTATTTTTCATTATTTTTTAAAATACACTTTCTGTTAACCATGTTTATCTTATTTTTGTTTTGTCTTAAATATATGTCCTCCTAAAGGACATCCAAGTACAGTAATATTTTGCACTTAGTACTGTTGCTTTCTCTCTTTTATTAGTTTGATTGCTATGTTTTAGTGTAAGCAATTTTAATAAAGTTTTATAAAGCTGAAAATATTCTTATTTCACACATCTGTGTTTTTTGATAAGTTTATTTCAAAATCCAAACTAAAGTTATCATTACTTTAAAAATTGAACTATTAAAAAATGTTCGGGCCGGCCCGGTGGCTCAGGTGGTTAGAGCTCCGTGCTCCTAACTCCGAAGGCTGCCGGTTTGATTCCCACATGGGCCAGTGGGCTCTCAACCACAAGGTTGCCAGTTCAATTCCTCGACTCCCGCAAGGGATGGTGGGCTCTGCCCCCTGCAACTAGAAAACGGCAACTGGACCTGGAGCTGAGCTGCGCCCTCCACAACTAAGACTGAAAGGACAACAACTTGAAGCTGAACAGAACCCTCCACAACTAAGACTGAAAGGACAACAACTTGACTTGGAAAAAAAGTCCTGAAGTACACACTGTTCCCCAATAAAGTCCTGTTCCCCTTCCCCAATAAAAATCAATCAATCAATCAATCAATCAATAAAATATTAAAAAGGAATGTTCAACATCACTAATCATCAGAGAAATGCAAATAAAAACCACAATGAGATATCACCTCACCCCAGTTGGAATGGCTATCATCAGCAAGACAAATAATAACAAGTGTTGGAGAGGCTGTGGAGAAAAAGGAACCCTCATACACTGCTGGTGGGAATGCAGACTGGTGCAGCCGTTATGGAAGGCAGTGTGGAGGTTCCTCAAAAAATTACGAATAGAATTACCATATGACCCAGCAATCACTCTCCTGGGTATCTACCCCATAAATCTGAAAACATTAATCCATAAAAACATATGTGCTCCAATATTCATTGCAGCTTTATATACGGTGGCCAAGACACGGAAACAACCAAAGTGTCCTTTGATAGATGAATGCATAAAGAAATTGTGGTATATATACACAATGGAATACTATTCGGCGATAAGAAAAGATGAAATAGGACCATTCGCGACTACTTGGATGGATCTTGAGATTATAACAGTAAGCAAAATCAGACAGAAAAAGTAGAGAACCATATGATTTCACTGATTTGTGGTATATAAAACTGAAAACAACAAAAAAACAAGACAAACAATTGAAGAAACAAAAACTCATAGACATAGACAATATTTTACTGGTTACCAGAGGGTAAGGGGAAAGGGGGTTTCTAGAAGAGGGTAAATGCGGTCAAATATATGGTGATGGAAGGAGAACTGACTCCGGGTGGTGAACACATAATGTGATATATAGATGATGTATTACAGAATTGTACACCGGAAATCTATGTAACTTTACTACTAAACTTTAATTAAAAAAAAGAAAAAAGAAAATACGGTGGAAAAAAAGACAGAGCTATTAATTTACATACCATTTAACTTACAATTGCATTCTGAACTTAATTTAACCTTAAATTTACCTTTAAACCATTAAGAAAATAAGATTAGTTGAAAAACAATTGTGGGCCATATGGTTATTTCAGGTCTTTGCATTTCTGATGTGGAATTTTATTTCGGATAAGCTTGTTTACTTAGCATAGTGTGAAACTAATTGGTTTCTTGAACTACCCTTCCAGTTCTTAAAATTTGTTAAGCCTTAGGTCTTATCTTTAACAACTTGTAATTTGTTTTCTTTACTTTTAAAAATATATTTTCTCAATCTTAACTCATGTATTATCTTAATTAGATAAAAATCTGAAGTTGACCAACATTCTCTTTTTGTCAAAGTTTGAAAATTCACACCATGATTTTGTTGCCCTTGGCCTGAGGTTTTCAGAATGCACATTTGGAGATGCTTTGCTTGCTCACAGCTTTGTCCTACTAGATCTTGAATGATGTTGTGTATGTGGTCCCCTGTCCTCTGTCTTCAGTCTTTGGGCACAGGGGCATAGCAGGGCCTGTCTCAAGGCAGGATCTCAATCAGTAGTTACTGCATGAATGATTATAGGAATCTGTAAGACAGATTTAGATGTTCTCAAAAAATCCTTCTAGAGTTTCTAATTCAAATTACTTTACTACACATCATGTCCCAGCCCACTCATACATTCCAGACACACACACACACACAAACACACACACATACACAAATAGACAGAATACCTAGAAAAACTTGTAATATCAATATGACGGACCTGTGTGAAGCAAAGTACAAAACTTTGCTGAAAGACACAAAAGATGTGAAAGAATGGGGGGAAAATCAATCGTGTTCCTTGATAAATTGTCTACATAGCGATATTTTCCTTCTCAAGTAATAGGTATAATGCAATTCTAATTACAATCTCAGTGGGATCAGTGCATGTGGCTGAAGAGGGGCTCTGAAAATGTTGCTTTTATATTAATTTGGAATTATCTTCAGGCAGATTATCTGCCTGTGAGATCACCGCTAATTTCAGCTTTTCCTGTCACCTGACTTGCACTTTAATCTCTGCATCACTGTTGTAAAGCCAGATTCCTGAAGTTTTGGTCTGCAGTCTGCAACCCTCGAGTCCCACATCTCTGCACTACCCCCTTCCCTCCTCCCCCACTCACCCAATTTACCCACCTTTAGATGAATTTGATTGCGTGTCTCTCAGTCTTGCCTGTCTGCTGTGCAGGGAGTCTTCTATGGAAATTATTGCTGTTAAATTTGTTGTAAATTCCAAAGGAAGTTTAAAGAGGCTCACCTCATGCCACCATTTCTGTGACATACTCTGTGTTGAGTTTTTAACCTATTACTTAGCTGAACTTTTTCATTAGTTCTAGTAGTTTTACTGTGGACTTAATGCAATTTTCTACATAAAGGATCATGTTTTTTCACAAATAAAGATTGTTCATTCCTTCCTTTCCAATCTGGACGCCTTTACATGTTTACTTATTTTTGGCTTTATTGAATTGGCTAGAGCTTCAAGTAAAATGTTGAGTATAAGTGATGAAAAATTGCTATTCTAACCTGTTTCCATTTTAAGGAGAATACATTCATTCTTTCACCATTAAGTATGGCGCTAGTCACAGGTTTTTTTGAAGATGCCTCCTGTCAGTTGAAAAACTTATCTTCTAGTCCTAGTTTGTTGAGTTTTGTGGGGTTTTTTTTGTCATGAATTGGTGTTGGTTTAGTAAAATTCTTTTGTATCACTGAAGTGATTATGTGGCTTGTCTTTTATTTTATCACTATAATTTAAATTAATACATTAATTAACTTTTGTTTGTTAAACCCATCTTGCATTCCTGGAATGAGATTCACTTAATCATGATGTGTAATCATTTTTATAAATTGCTAAATTTGGTGTGTTAATATTTTGTTATGAATTTTTGTGTCTATATTAAGGAGGAATGTTAAGCTTAGTATTTCTTGCTTCAGACACCTCTGTCTGGTTTGTTATCACAGTGTCCTGGATCCAAGAATGAGTTGTGAAGTGTTCGTCACTATTTTCTGAAAGATTTTGTGAAGATTTGTATTGTTAATTCTTTAAATAATTGCTAAAATACACAGTGAAGCCACCTCAGCTAGGGTTTTCTTTGCAGAGAGATTTTAATTACTAATTCTATTTTTTTACCAGTTATAAGTACACTTAGATTTTCTCTTTTTTAATGAGTCAGTTTGCATAATTTGTGTCTTTGTAGATATTTTCTCTTGCATCTAAGTTGTCTAATTTGATGGCATAAACTTGTCTTATTATTTCTAACAATATTTTTACTTTCAAAATTAATCAACAGTGGTATTTTTTTCGTACTTTCAGTGACAGTATGCATTTGTCTTTCTTTTTCCTTTTTTTATGCCTTATCATTTTAATGAATCAATATTTGGTTTACCTGATTTCCTCTATTGCTTTTCTCTTGGTTTGTTTGTTGCTTTTAATTTCCACTCTATAATTTATTTGTTGTCTCGTTTTGCTTGACTGGTGTTTAGTTGAATTCTTTTCTACTTTCTTAAAATAAAAGCTTAGGTTAAGGATTTGTGACATTTCTTCTTTTTTGACATAGCATTAAAAATATAAATTTTCCTCTAGATACTGATTTAGCTGCATTCTATAAATTTGATATATTTTGCTTTAATTTTCATTCAATAAAAATATTTAAAAATTTATTTTTAATTTTTTATGTATGCATTATCATAAATGTATTATTTAATTTCTAAATATTTGTGGTTACCTGATTTTATTTCCATGGTTGATCTCTAGATCCTTTTATTGCCATAGAATATACTTTGCATAGCAGTTATTTTTTATATTTATTGTTTTATTTTTAGTGATCTGTATAAGATCTATCTTAAGAATGTTTCATGTGCACTTTTAAAGAATGTATGTATTCTTCAAACTTTGGATGGAGTTTTTTAAAATGTCCGTTAGGTCTAGTTTATTGATAACATTTTTATGTTTTGTATATACATGGTGTGATAGAAAAATACAGTGAATGCTTAAATTAAATAAAATTACTATAGTAAAGGACACATTGGCATTAATGCCCCTCAGAATACTCCCCCCTCAACTTCAAACACACTTATCCCATTGTTCTTGCCACTTTCTGAAGCACTTCTGGAAGTCTTCATTCATGATTGTCTTTATTTCATCCTCCATCATGACAATGTTCCGTGTCACACATCGCTTCTGGTATGGCAATTTCTGTCAAATGAAAACATTATGTTATATCCTCATCCACCTTATTCACCAGATCTGGCACTGTGCGACTTCTGGCTCTTCCCCAAAGATAAAATGACCATGAAAGGAAAACATTTTGAAGGGATTCAGGACATTGAGGCAATCACTACAGCGTACAGCGTAACTAAAGACACTCACAAAAGAGGACTTCCAGAACTGCTTCAGAAAGTGGCAAGAATGATGTGATAAGTGTGTTCAAAGCAAGGGGGAGTATTTTGAGTGGGATTAATGGCAATGTTTCTTTTACTATAATAATTTTTTTTATTTATATAGCCATCAGATTTTGTGATCACACCTCATATAGTTCCTGATTTTCTATATCATTTAACTAAATGTTCAGAGAGGATAGTTGAAATCTTCAACTATGATTGCTTAATTTTATATTTCTTTTTTCAATTTTGTCACTTTTTGCTTCATATATTTTTGACTTTTTAAAGTGTATATGATCCTATAAATTTTATATTTTTGTGTGTATTGACAAATTTGTCATGAAATTTCCCTCTTTTCTCTTGTAATATTTTTATTTTAAGTTTATTTTTTCTGATTTTAATAAAAGCAGTCCAGCTTTCTGATGGTTACTCTTTGTATGGTATATCACTTGCCGTCTTTTCATTTTCAATCTGCTTATTTCCTAAATTGAAGATGTGTTTCTTATTGGAAACATACAGTTGTATCCTAATTTTTCATTAGTACAGACACAATCTGTCTCTTGAATTGGATGGTCAGTCCATTGATATTTAATTCTATTATTGCATTTTTCCTGCCATTTGCTACTTATATTTTAATCATCTCATTATCAATTCAGTTTCTTCTGTTCTCTTTTACTGCTTCCTTTGGTGTTAACATAGCATTTTCAGCGTGCTATTTTAATATCTGTGGTTATATTTTTATTACATTATTTTGAGTTATTTTCTTAGTGTTCATCTAAGGTAGGAATTAGCATATTTTTTTTCTGTATGACAAAATGATAAATATTTTAGACATTGTAGGCCATATTTTCTTTTGTTGTAACTGATCAACTCTGCCATCTTGCTGTGAAAGCAAACAAAGTCAATATGAAAAGTATGGCTTTTTTCCCAATTTAAAAAAATAGGTACAAAACAGGTGGCAGGCCAGATTTTATCTATAGGTCAAAATTTGCCCTCTCACCTTCTATGGATTACACTGTGTATATTAACTTGTTACAATCAATATCAGAACTGCAATGGCTTAATTATGTTAAAATACAGAAGTTTTGCTATAATAGTCTCTTTTTTTCTCTCCCTTTTGGTGTTAATATTGTCATATATATTTATATATTTTATATTTATATATTTATATATTTATATGTTTATATATTTATATATGTCTACAGTGTGACAATTATTACTTCATACCACCTTATGTCTTTTATATAAGTTAGTAAAAGAACTGAGAAGACATATTTATAGTCATATATATATATATATATATATATATATATATATATATCCATGTATTTACCATTCTGGCATTCTTAATTTTTTTTCTGTAAGTATGAATTATTCTGTGGATATTTCCATTCAGTTTAAAGGATTTCCTTCAGTATTTCTTATAAGTCATGTTTGGTAGCAACAGACAACCTTAGTCAACTTTCTTTCCAAGAATGTCTATACTTTGCCTTCAATTTTGAAGATGAGTTTTCTGGTTATAAAATTCTTTGTTAATAATAGTTTTCTGTCATCAATTTAAATATAATAAAACACTACTTTTTGCCTGTTATTTCTGATGCCAGTCATTTATTGTGCTGTATATAACTGGTCATTTATCTCTCACTGCTGCGAAGTTCTCTATATTTATTTATTTATTGATTGATTGATTTTCAACAATTTGATTGCTATGCCCAGATGTTACCTCTTTATGTTATTTGAGATTTATTGGGTCATTTATATCTGTAGATTGAAATTTTCCATAACACTTGGGGATTTTTGAATTGTTATTTCTTCACACATTGCTTCAACCCCTATTTCTTTCTCCTTTCCTCCTGTGGCTCAATTTCATGTATGTTGCTGTACTTGACATTTTCCCACAGGTTGCTGAAACTCTGTTCATTTTTATCTAATCTTTTATCTGTTCTCCGGATTGAATATTTAGTTTTATCTTCAAGGTCACTGATTCCTTTCCCATCTCAAATTTTATTTTCTCTTCTAGCAAATTTGTTTTAGCCACTGTACTTTTAAACTCAAGAATTTTCAGTTGTTTTTGAAGTTAATTTTTATGATTGTTGAGGTTCTCTATTTACTGAGCCACTGCCATTATATTTTAATTATTCAGACTTTATTTCTTTTAGCTCTTTAAACATTTATAAAGGCTGCTTTGAAGATTTGGCTGAGTCGCACATTTGTTCTTCAGAGGCAATGTGCATGGAAAGTTTATTTTATTTTGTTTTATTTTACTGAGTATTTGTCACACTTTCTTGTTTCATTTCATCTTTAATTTTCTTTGGTATAATAGTGAGCAATTTATTGTAGCAAGTTGAGATTCATATTTTATCCTACTGAATATTGTTTTTCAAATTTGTTTTATAACTTGTGTGGAAAAAAATTGTGAAGCCTCTCTGCCCTTAAATATATTCTTGGTTGTTGCTTTGTTCTGTCCCAAGATTAAAATATATATACATATATACATATACATATATATGTATATGTATATATATATATATATAAATATGTATATATATATATAGCAAACATAAAATATTACATTAGTTTCAGGTGTACACAATAGTTATTTAACATTTACATACCTAAAGAAGTGGTTACCATAAATCCAGCAACCATCTGACATCATACTATGCTATCACAATGTTATTGACTATATCCCCATGCTGTACATTATATCCTCATGATGTAATTGTTTAAGACCTGGAAATTTGAACTTCTTATTCCCCTTTCATCTTCTCCCTCTTTTTTTAATTTTTCAATTACAGTTGACACTTAATATTATTTTATATTAATTTCAGGTGGACAGAATAATGGTTAGACATTTTTATAATTTAAGAAGTGATCACCTGATTAGTGAACTACCCACTTGGCACTATACATAATTATTACCATATTATTGACTATACTTCCTACCATGTTTCCCCAAAAATAAAGACCTAGCTGGATAATCAGCTCTAATATGTCTTTTAGAGCAAAATTTAATATAAGACCCGGTCTTATAGTCTTATTTTACTATAAGACCGGGTGTTTATAATATAATATGATATGATATAATATAATATAATATAATACCATGTATAATGTAATATAATATAATGTAATATAATATAATGTAATATAATATAGTATAGTATAATATAATATAATATAATATAATATAATATAATATAATATAATATAATATAATATAATGTAAGGTCTTATATGAGTTTTTGCTACAAAGGATGCATTAGAGCTGATTGTCTGGCTAGGTCTTATTTTTGGGGAAACATGTATGCTTCACTTTACATCCCCATGACTACTTTGTAAATATTAATTTGTACTTCTTATACCCTTCACCTTTTTCACCCTGGCCCTCAACCCTCATCTCATTTATCACCCTGGATAAATATAGTAGCTATCTGACCATACATAGTTATTACAAAATTATTGACTAAATTCCTTATGGTATATGTTACATCCCCATGATTACTGTGTAACAACAAATTTGTACTCCTTAATCCCTTCCCCTTTTATACCCTTTCCAACCCCCCTTCCATCCGGCACCAATAAAATATTCTCTTTACCTATGAGTTTGTTTCTATTTTGTTGTTTTCTTTATTTTGTTCTTTTGATTCCATATATAAGCAAAATCATATTGCATCTGTCTTTCCCTGTCTGACACTCCACTCAGCACAATATACTCCATGTCCATCCATGCTGCCACCGTTGACAAGAACCCATTCCTTCCATGGCTGAGTAATATTTTATTGAATATACATACCACTTCCTCTTTATCCATTCATGCATCGATGGACATCCAGGTTACCTCCACATTTTTGCCATTGTAAACAATGCTATAATGAACATATTAATGTACACATCCCTTCAAAGTAGTGTTTTTTGGTTTCTCCAAATTAATACCTAGAAGTGGTCCTTCTTTTTCACTTGTTATAGCCTTTGTATTAAAGTCTATATTGTCTAGTATAAGTATTGCTACCCCAGCTTTTTTGTTTCTTTGTTTACATTTTCATGAAATATCTTTTCTCACCCCTTTATTTCTAGTCCTTGTGTGTCTTTTAATCTGAAGTGAGTCTCTTGTAGGCAGCACATGTAATGGTATAGTTTTCTTAACTGTTCATTCACCCTATGTCTTTTGACTGGAGCATTTAACCCATTTACATTTAAAGTAATTGTTGAGAGATATGTAGTTATTGCCGTTTTATTATTCATATTATGCATGTATGTATGTATGTATGCATGTATGTATGTATTTAGGTTTTAAAATAAATAAATTTTAAATAAATAAATTCTCCAAGTGTGATACTTGTTTGTGTTGTGTTTGTCCTCCTGTTGTAGTTGAGACTTGATTGCTCTTTTATTTATTTATTTAGGTTCCCCTCTAAAATTATTTCAAATACTGGTTCTGTGGTGATGAACTCCTTTAGCTTTTTCTAGTCTGGGGAGTTTTCAATCATTATTTCTTCAAAGAGGTTTTCAATCCTTGCTCTCTCTCTTTTCCTTCTGGTACCCCTATAATGCGAATGTTGGTATGCTTGACATTGTCCCAGAGGCCCCTTAAACTGTCCTCATTTTTTTGGATTCTTTTTAACTTTTGCAATTCTGATTGGGTGTTTTCTGCTACCTTGTCTTCTAAATCATTGATCTAATCCTCTGCTTCATCTAATCTGCTGTTGATTCCTTGTAATGTAGTCTTCGTTTCAGTTGTTGTAGTCTTTATTTATGACTTTTTCTTTTTTATGCTTACTGTCTCTATTTTTATGTTTTCTCTTTCTTTGTTGAAGTTCTCCCTGAGATCATTGAGCATCCTTATAGCCAGTGTTTTGGACTCTGCATCTGGTAGATTGCTGTCTCCATTTTCTTTAGTTTTTTTTCTGGAGCTTTATTGTTTTATTTGTGAAATGTTTCTTTGTCCCCTCATTTTGGCTGCCTCCTGGTGTTTGTTTCTATGTATTGCTGCTATGTTTCTGATCTTAGCATAGGGCCTTATGTAGTAGGTGTCCTGTGGGATCCAGTGGTGCAGTCTGCCTGGACATCAGACCTGAATTCTCCAAGTGTGGCCCTTGTTTGTGTTGTGTTTGTCCTCCTGTTGTAGTTGAGACTTGATTGCTATTTGCACATCAGTGGTGGGGACTGACCCTAAGGCTGATTGGTCATGAGGAATGGCTCTGACTACAGTGGAGGAGCTATTGTGCAGGGGCTGACCCTACAAAGCAGAGTTCGCTTTAGCAGGGTTCTGGTGCCTGCTTAGCCTGCCCTATGGGTGTGTTATCCTTGGAGGTGACCACATGATGCCAGTCCAGTCTAAAGCTGGCCACTGGTCCTGCCCGCCCTGGGGCCTCCTTGGAGAAGACCCACTGCAGGCCAAGTTCATCTGCAGTCTATGCCCTGCCCATAGCCACCTGGCATGTGCCACAAAGCCGTCCAGAGATGGCTGCTACATGAATGGTGCTTGGTGCTTGGCGGTGCTTTCAGAGGCCAAGCTGTGAACAAAGTCTGCCTGTCATTTTTGCTGGGCTTAGGACTGCTACACCAGAGGTTGGGGGCACATTGAAGTTAGACACTGCTTTTTTTTGGGTTTTGTGAACATTTGAGAGATTTAGGAAGGTCTGCAGCATGAGCAAGGCAGGAAGTTTATATGTAAAAGCCACTGGAAGTGGTTTGGTTATGCCTGAAATTTGGGTGGGGCATTGTCTCATGGAATAACCAGGGCAGGGCAAATGAAAGATGATAGCCAGTTTGATGGAGACACAGATACCGTGTTTCCCCAAAAATAAGACCTAGCTCTAATGCGTCTTTTGGAGCAAAAATTAACATAAGACCTGGTCTTATTTTACTATAAGACCGGTCTATAATATAATATAATATAATATAATATAATATAATATAATATAATATAATATAATATAATACAATACAATACAATACAATACAATACAATATAATATAATACAATACAATACAATATAATATAATAATATAATACTGGGTCTTATATTAATTTTTGCTTCAAAAGAAGCATTAGAGCTGATGGTCCAGCTGGGTCTTATTTTCAGGGAAGCACAGTATGTTGTCTACCTGCATCTGCACACAGGGAGGGTGAGGACTTAACAAAGAAACAATGGCTTCCACCATCTCCTTCATCCCTTAGAAAGCTGCCCCTCCAAACCTCAACCTGCAGCTAGACAACTCAGTTCCTCCCTATATGTCCCTGGCACATACCAAGCTGCTATACCAGCACTGGAGCTCAGAGCAACTTAGTCCATCAGTGAAAAAGTCCATTCCTGGACCTTTTAAGAGGAGTGTTTGGGAATATTGCTGCCCTCTGTCCCACTCAGCCACAATCTCCACTGGTTTTCACAAGAGCTATGGGGACTTCTTTCACTGACACTGAAAAGCTGGGCTGGGGAGGAGCTGGGACCACTTGTTCACCAGGGGGTACCTCCACAGCTGAGCTATCCCTCCTCATTTTTAATGGTCACATGTGGTTGTGGGATCAGCCTTTCCATGTCTCTGCCACTCCTACCTGTCTCAATGTGACTTCTTCTGTATGTCCTTAGTTGTAGGGCTTCAGTTCAGCTAGACTACAGGCGATTCTCAATAATGGTTGTTCTGTGGTTTAGTTGTAATTGATGTTGTCCTGAGATGAGGTGAGCAGAGCATTTACCTGCTCCACCATCATGACTGGAAATCCCCTCTTGGGCTTATTTTTACATCTGTATTTCTAATAACTACTGTGTTTAAAAAGCTTAGTGTTCATCTTAAGATTTGTAAAAGAATTTGCTCAAAGACCATTAGTCATGAAGGTTTCTAGTCTTTGTTGCTGGGTCTATGCATGGCCTAGGGAGAGTTTTAAAATGTCAGGCCTTTTTAGTTTCCCTGGCTTTTACTTCTAATGGAATCTCATCATACTCTTACGGGAAATGATGTTGTACCTCAACTCTTGTCTTCTTGAAGGAGACAGTTTGTGCCGAAAGAAGTTTATTAATAAAGGCAAGTACACTCCCAGACATGAAGCAGGATGACCCAAGAGAGGGAAGCAGACTTTCCTTACATTGTGTGAGAGTTTTTTTATCACTATGGGTAGAATTATCTTCCCCTCTCCCTCTCTGTTATTTTTCTGTTTCTTTGCTAAGGTGTCCAATTCTCCCTTCTGGTTCTCAAGGTTGTTTCTCAGGGCATAAGTGTGAATTGGTTAATTTACCATGATTTATTTGATAAACTCATTAAAAATGGTTCTAAGAAGCAGGATTTGTATTCTAATAAGCTGAATGGTTTCTTTCTCTCTGTCTCCAACATTTTTCCTTCTTCTAATGACTTATCTTGGTCTTGATATCTTGGTGAGCAAGCAAGGTGTTTGTTCCCCAAGTGGGAGCAGCTGCAAGGGGACTTCTAGCCAGCACTAGTTCCCTCTTTCTCCTGCTCTTTCTACCTTTCGACCTACCCTACCAATGTCACATCTGTACATACACAAGTTTTCTTTTCTTGGGAACATTTTGTGCCTCTGGTCTCTGCAGTGAACATTCACTGATCCTGTCAAGTAGGGATATATGGAGCTTATCAAGTCCCCTGGACCTCTATGGCTATCTCAGCTACTATAGCTCCCTGTTAAATCCCACACTATTCCTACAGTCCTATTCCTACTATTTGCACAAATAGGACCTCAATCTCATGTTAATGGAGCCACTGACCTCTTTTCAATTGCCACGAAGATTGCCAATTTAAATGACAAGTGTCAGATCAAGAGAGATAAATCTTTTCCCAAGTTGTTATGAAGCTCCTGGTTTCCATAGCCTGTCCTGACTTTGTTAAACTTCTGTGCCACCAGAATGGAAGGAATAACTGGGCCAATCAGCCATCACGTGTTCAGTACAATTTTTCACTATTCTTAGCTGAAGTTTAGTGGTTTTCATGAATCAATGCTTCTCAGTTTGTTATATGACCTTGATCAAATTCCAGAGCTCAAAAATTGTTGATTTTGATTATTTGTCCAGTTTTGTAGTTGAGTTTTTAGAAGAAGATGTGTCTACGAGGTCTGGCAATTAAGTTTGCAAACTCATATTTAAAAAGTGCTACATACCTAATTGCTGAATACCACTTTGGTCACCTTCAAATTGCTCCCCTGGGGAAGCTATGCACTGATACCAGTGCCTAGTCCACGCTTCAAAGCATTTGGAACTCTTTTCCTGGAATAGCCATCAGAGCTGTCATTGTATTGCCCTTGATGTTCTCAGTGTCATCAAAATATCTTCTTTTCAATATTTCCTCTATCTTTGGGTAAAGAAAGAAATCATTGGAGGCCAGATCAGATGAGTAAGCAGGGTTTTCCAAAACAGTTATTTGTTTACTGGCTAAAAACTCCCTCACAGACAGTGCCATGTGAGTTGGTGCATTGTTATGATGCAGGAACCGTGAATTGTTGGTGAAAAGTTCAGGTTGTTTAACTTTTTCACACAGCTTTTTCAGCACTTCCAAATAAAAACTTGGTTAGCTGTTTGTCCAGTTGGTACAAATTCATAATGAATAATCCCTCTGATATCAAAGAAGGTTAGCATCATGGTTGCAAAAAGTTCACGAAGTTAATTGTCAGACCTTCGTGTTCATGTCATAAGCCATAAAAACAATTTTACATAAGTGTTTATTTAGAAAGTTAAAGGTACTTAGACATTTTTTTAATTCATTGTTTAATAGCTCAAGTCAGTATGTACCTACACATTATCCTGTGATGATTATACTTAATCAAGCTCAGCAAATATAATCAAACCCATTCATTGAGAAACAAGGCTTATGCCGGTAATACGTAATAGAAGAATTAGGCAATTATAAACCTGTGTTGAGTCCATTACCAATGTACAAATTCAGATACAAATTTCTGAATGTTATATAAGACAATATATTCTTTCACTACCAGGATTGTATCAATCAGAAATAGTTCATGCTATAAGATTAATTAAGCAAGTATTTCAAGCATTCATTTGATTGGTGTGTTAAAATTTGATTGTTGTCCTAGATATATAATCCCATTTCTGGGGAAATGTTAACTGCCAAAATGATGGAACTATGTGTGTTTATTATTCTCGTTTGTTCAATGCACATGTTTTCTCACCACCTAGTCAGTAATTTTGCTGTGACTGATTATTATTCATTTGGTTGTGCAAATAATATAACATGGTTTTCTGAATATAGAATTACTGGAAAAAACAGTATAGCACACTAATTTAATACTTTCTTGGTCATCCTGCATATGTTGATGCAAATTTTATCGAAAACTTCTTTAAACTCCAAGTGTCTCATTCTTATACCTTTAAATACACAAATTATTTTATGTACATACTCATTCTAGACTAAGTATATACTGCAATACCCACCTGTGAAAGACATCCCCTAACTCTAATAATAAATGTCTCATTTGAAGAAAACACTATGCTAAACATTGTGTAGTGGTACAAAAATCTTTAAATATACTGTAACAGTTTTCTTTTAAAATCTGGATGACCAAGATCTATATGACTTGGGATAAATCCTTTGAAGATCCTTGCTTTAATTATTCCATGACTCAAGTGAGAGTAAACTATTGTTCAATAATGCCTAAAATTATTATTTATGAACGTGTTTGTACTTATAATAAATTATGAGCATGTTTGCAATTTTTAAATGTATCAGTCAATGTACACTCTCAAGTTAGATAATGTAATATCAGGAAGCCATTATGCAACTTCTTTAGGTAATCACAACTGTCCATGTTACAAAGTAATTATGGAGGAAATTTGTCAATACATCTTTTATTTATTTTTTAAAATAACTTTCCTTTTATTATTAAAAATATGAAAGACATTTTTAGAATATTAAAAATATACAGAAAATATATACAAATCAAGACAAATAATCAATAATCCCTCTATTTAGAGCACTACTTTTAATAGAAAAATCCATCCATCACTGAAAAACTCTTTTATTTTGCAGTAGCTGTACCTGCAATCTCCTTTTCAAATTTAACAATTTACAAACTAACTTTTTTTCTTTCCTCTACACTGTATATTTAGTATAAGAATGTTCTGAGCACTCTTGTAGGCACTGATGAGGCATTGCTGGATAACTCAAAATCTTTTCTCCCATTTAGGTTACATTATTCTGGGAAAGTCAAGAGGTAAGGGATTCAAAGGACAGAGACAGGGCTCTTTGTATAGTATAATTAGCAACTTAATAATATGACATCCTCAGGTTATTTTCATTTTTCTTCTCTACTCCTCTTAATGTTTAATTCATTCTTAGGTTGGTTTCATTGTCACACTATGTAGACAATCTGTGCTGCAGTCTGTACTATATACCTCCTGTTCATAGTCACCAGGAAATAAAGCAAACATGACCCCTGAGCCTGGAATATAAATTATTCCCTGTGTCAATGTAGCAGGAAAGGGCTACATTTTAAGTGGCCGCAGAATTTGGGTGTCAAGTACGCATTCACCATGCACACTGAGATGGAGTTGAGGCAGCAAAACACTATTTATTAAGTGAGGCAATAAGCAAGATAGATAGAATAAAGCAAAGTGAGACAAAGAGCAACAGTGAGTTCTCACCACCCGAAGAGTGTTTCCAAGGCGCTGGGGAACCGAGACAGCGTCTTGGCTTCAGGTGTGTCTGGAGAGCATCCCTGTTGGAGAGTTCCGATTAGGGCACCCCAGGGAAACTAATTATATCAGGTTTTTCCCAATAGATTACCAGTCGGGAAAGAATGCTAGGCCATAACGATTCCAATCAGCAAGTATGGGGACAATGAATCACACGTTTCAGGGTAATTATCTAGGGCAGGAGGCGGGGGACATGATTCCGGCTGTTTCACAATGTACATGAGGTTGCTATGGCCACAGGGCAACCTACGTGATCCTAATTATGCGTTCCACTGCGGGGCAGCTGTTGTTTAACCAGGGAAGCTGGCGAGGCCTTCCTGAGTTTAGTCTTGCTGACTGGGGAGTCAATGTCCAGGTGCCACGGGGACAGAGCGTTCCCCGACGAAACAAGTGGAAGGCACAAAGGGGCACCTAACTCACATTATATTACTTTACAGTGTCATTTAGAGAGATAGGATATACCTGAAGACAAGCTTGGAAAGCTATGTTATGTATTGTGTTTAAACTGCCTGTATCATTCCAGGGAGTTATGCCCAGGACATAAGTGGGTAGCAATTCTGTGACTCAACTGAGTGTGTTCATGAACAGAGACAGGATTTCTATGCTGTTTGAAAGAGCTTATTAGAAATATGGGTTTGGAGGTCACCATTAAAAGGAAAAAAACTAGTAAAAAAAAGCCTATTGCATATTGTGTTAAACAGTGGATAACTAGGATGCAGGCTTTAAAAGCAGTGACAATCTTTTAATTATAGTGGTGGAATAATGGTTTTTTAAGATTAGAAATGGGCAGGGTTTTAGAATAGTCTTTTTGAAGGTAAGTGTGTTCTGTGGTTCTCTACAATTCTAAGGAAGGGTCATTGTGTTTTATCCTACAAGAGAGACATTTCAAGGTCTCGTTAGGATTGAGTACATTTGTCTTGTGGTATTATACTATAATGCTCCAGATATTTTTTGTAAAATTAGTGAGAGATTTTAATGTCTTTTTATTTTTTTCTAATTGACCTATGTTATTAAACTTATATACACACACATACACACTGGACGTGCCAAAAAATGTATACACATTTTAAGAGGTGTTATCTATGCTCAAGCAGTAGTTCGTCATAATCAGAATTGTCTGGACGCTGATGGTATTGACTTTGAGCACCGCTTGTAATTGCAGAAGTCAAACATGACTTGTATCCATCTTTTGTTATTGGTATATATTGAGTATTACAATTATCTTCAGAAAGACTATTCTAAAACACTGCCCATTTCTAATCTTAAAAAAGCTTTATTCTACCACTATAATTACCTAAAAGGTTATCACTGCTTTTAAAACCTGCATCCTTGTTATTCGCTATTTAACACAATATGCAACAGGCTTTCTTTTTTTTTAACTAGTTTTTTTTTCCTTTTAATGGTGACCTCCAAACCCATATTTCCAATGAGCTCTTTCAAACAGCACAGAAATCCTGTCTCTGTTCATGAGCACACTCAGTTGAGTCACAGAATTGCTACCCACTTATGTCTTGGGCATAACTCCCTGGAATGATACAGGCAGTTTAAACACAATACATAACATAGCTTTCCAAGCTTGTCTTTCTCCAGGTATATCCTATGTCTCTAAATGACACAGACATAGGGAATAATTTATATTCCAGGCTCAGGGGTCATGTTTGCTTTATTTCCTGGTGACTATGAACAGGAGGTATATAGTACAGACTGCAGCACAGATTGTCTACATAGTGTGACAATGAAACCAACCTAAGAATGAATTAAACATTAAGAGGAGTAGAGAAGAAAAATGAAAATAACCTGAGGATGTCATATTATTAAGTTGCTAATTATACTATACAAAGAGCCCTGTCTCTGTCCTTTGAATCCCTTACCTCTTGACTTTCCCAGAATAATGTAACCTAAATGGGAGAAAAGATTTTGAGTTATCCAGCAATGCCTCATCAGTGCCTACAAGAGTGCTCAGAACATTCTTATACTAAATATACAGTGTAGAGGAAAGAAAAAAAGTTAGTTTGTAAATTGTTAAATTTGAAAAGGAGATTGCAGGTACAGCTACTGCAAAATAAAAGAGTTTTTCAGTGATGGATGGATTTTTCTATTAAAAGTAGTGTTCCAGATAGAAGGATTATTGACTATTACACACACACACACACACACACACACACACACACACATTAGAGAGTATAAAGAAAAGTTTCTTTTAATTCTAATTCAGACTCTAAAACCTTAAGAGAATTTTCACTCATCCAGAATTGTGGCAGTTACCAGAGTCAAAAGAAACTTTTGTGTAATGTAGGTATTGTTTTAAGTGTGCTGTATTTTGTTCAAACTTGTTTATGCCATATTTTTTCTTTCAATGACTATCTTTGGTCTACGTAAATTTATACATAAATTTTTATATGAATATTTTGAAAGGTGTAAATATTAAGTTTTGAGGTGTGACAAGCTATTGGAACTCTTTCTACTTATTCCAAATCCTGTAATTGTCATCGTTTTTCATATAGGAGTAGGAATTTCAGATTAATTAAAACATACCATTAACCCTACGCAAAACTGGTTGGAGACAGATTTATTTTCATTGTCTCTTGATATCCTTTTAAATTATTACATGGTTTCAACATTTTTCCAGTAAGCTCAAAGTGTTTACTGATTTGATCTTGCTAGTCAAGAAGAGGCCATCTGCCAAACTAGTTTACTCTAGAGAATTTAATGAACAAAATATTCTTCCCAAAGTATTGCATTTCAAGACAGGTAAGGGAATGTTTCTTAATATAGTGGAGAAAGCATGAGTTTGGGATTTAGACAAGTCCATTTTATTTTATTTATTTATAATTTTGCTTTTTGTAAAGATTTTTATTAAAAAATATAGCTAACATAAAGCATTACATCAGTTTCAGATGTACACAAATTACAGAAGTAATCAGCATGTTAAGTCCTGCAACCATTTGACGCTGTACCACGCTATCACACTAATATTGACTATATTCCCTGTGCTGTACATTACATCCCCATGACTTGTTTGTTTTATACCTGGAAATTTGGACCTATCATGCCTCTTCACTTTTCCTCTCTTTCTTAATTTTTCAATTACAGTTTACATTGAATATTATTTTATATTAATTTCAGGAATACAGCATAGTGGTTAGACATTTGCATAATCTAAGAAGTGATCCTTCTGACTAGTCTACTACCCACCTGGCACTATACATAGGTATTACCATATCATTTACTATATTCCCTATGCTTTACATTCCCATGACTATGTTGTAATTACAAATTTGTACTTAATGCCTTCAACTTTTTCACTCTGTTCCCCAACCCCTCTCCCATCTAGTACCTTGATAAATCTACTACTCTTCTGACACCATACGTAGATATTACAGTATTATTGACTATAGTCCTTATGCTATGCCTAATATCCCCGTGACTACTTTGTAACAACCAATTTCTACTTTTTAACACCTTCGCTTTTCACCTTTTCCAAACTCCTCTCCATCTGGCAACTGTCAAAATGTTCTGTTTCAGTGAGTTTGTTCCTGATTTGTTGGTTTGTTAATTTTTTTCTTTCAATTCCACATATCAGTGAAAGCATATTGCTTCTGTCTTTCTCTGTCTGACATACTCCACTCAGGACAACACTGTCCAGATCCATTCATGCCACCGCAGATGGTAAGAACCCATTCCCTTCCATGACTAAGCAATATTCCATTGTATATAAGTATCACCTCCCCTTTATCCATTCACCCATGGAGGGAAACCCAGATGGCCTCCACATGTTGGCTATTGTAAATAATGCTGAAATGAACATATGGATGCACATGTCCCCTCGAAGTAGTGTTTTGGGTTTTCTCAGAATAATACGCAGAAGTGGGATTACTGGGTCCTCCTTTGTCTCTTGTTATAGCCTTTGTTTTAAAGTCTATTTTCTCTGGTATAAGTATTACTACCACAGGTTTTTTTATTTGTAGGTTTTTTTTCCATTTTCATGAAATGTCTTTTACTCATCCCTTTACTTCCACTGAGGTGAGTCTGTGTAATGGCCTTGCTTTTTATCCATTCAATCATGCTATTATTTGATGGAAACATTTAATCCATTTATATTGAACATAATTGTTGATGGATATGTAGGTATTGCCATTTTATTGTTCATTTTTTTTTTTTTTTATTTGTTTTAAAGAAGTCAGTCTAACATTCCTTGTAATACTAGTTTGGTGGTGATGAACTCCTTTAGCTTTTTCTTGTCTGGGAAGATCTTCGTCTGTCCTTTGATTCTAAATGATATTTTTGCTGGGTAGAGTGGTCTTGGTTGTAGTTCCTGACTTTTTATCACATTAAATATTTCATGCCAATCACTTCTGGCCTGCAAAGCTTTTGTTAAGAAAACAGCTGATAATCTTATGGGAACTCCCTTATAAATAACCAGTTGCCTTTTTTTGGCTTCTTTTAGGTCTTTGTCGTTAGCCTTTCACATTTTAATTATGAGGTGTGTTGATGTGGGCTTCTTTAGGTTCATCTTGTTTGGGACTGTCTGCACTTCCTGGACTTTTATGTCTATTTTCTTCAGGTTAGGAAAGTTTTCAGTCCTAATTTTTTCAAGTACGTTTTCAATTCCTTGCTCACTCTCTTCTCCTTCTGCTACCCCTATGATGCGAATGTTGTTGCACTTGATGTCCCAACGGTCTCTTAAACTATCCTCATTTTATTTAATTCTTTTTTTCTCTTTGCTGTTCTGATTGGGTGTTTTCTGCTACCTGATCTTCCAAATCACTGATTCTATCCTCTGTTTCATGTAATCTGCTGGTAATTCCTTCTAGTGCTTTTTTGTTTCAGTCATTGTAGTCTTTTTTTCCCCTATGTATTCATTTATTCAAATATATTGGTTATTGTATTCTTTGCTTCCGATTGTTTTTTTTTTTTTTTTTAATGGTGTCTATGTCCTTTGTAATGCTTACCATAAAGATATTGAAGTTCTCACTAAGCTCCAGTGTTGTCAACTCTATCTCTGGTAGTGTGACTGCCTCCATTTTGTTTAGTTATTTTTCTGGAGTTCTCTCCTGTGTTTTTTTTTTTTTTTTTTTTTGAGATGTATTTATTTTTTCCCTCATTTTTGCTGCCTCTCTGTGTTTGTTTCTATGTATTAGGTAGATTTGCTATGTCTCCCAGTCTTGCTGGGTGGCCTTATGTTTTAGGTGCCCTGTGCTGACCAGTGGCACAGTCTCCCTGGTCAAGTGCACCAGCTGATCCAGGAGTGTCCCTTGTGTGGATTGTGTGTGCCCTCCTGTTATAGTTGATGCTTGATTGGCATGTCAGTGTGTGGGATTGACCCTCACACTGGCTGACTGGCTGTGAGGTTTGACCACATCCATAGTTTACAGACTGCTGTTTTGGTGGGGTCTACACCAAAAAGCAGGATTAACCCCAGTGGGCTTTGTGCCTATGGAGACCACCCTTTGGGTGTACCACTTGTGGGGCTAATTGCATAGTCCTCTGCTGTGGTCTGAAGCCAACCTGTATGTATGGTGGTTTTTGGTCCTCTTGGAAGGGGCTCCTTTACAGGTCCAGGCCAGCCACTGCCTGTGACAGGCCAGGGACTACCTGGTAAGAGCTACAACATGATACATGTTAGTCACTGCCTGTACTGGACCTGGATGTGTGTTGGAGAGACCACACGATGAACTGAGGATGGCTGCCAGCAGTATCAGGTCTGGGGTAACTCTGCAAAAAGCCAGGACACTTGAGGCCTGTTGCTACCCGCCAGCTTCTGTAAGGTTCAGTCACTGATAAAGCCTCCTGCAGTATGGAAGTTGGGTGAGGCAAGATCTCAATGAGTCACCAGGGTAGAGCAACTGGAGCTCACCACACCATTTCAGATTCAGATTTGGCCATGGGCATGGGGGTAGGAGCTCAACACAGTAAAAATGGTCCTGCCTGCTGGATGCACAGAAGGACCCTACAGAGGGAAAATGGCAACTCTACCTCCTGTCCTCACCCAAAAGCCAACAACTCAGTCTCTCCCCATATGTTTCCAATGCCCCTAGAGTCACAGTCCCTCCTCCAGAGTCCAGGGTGAGTGCCTGCAAGTGAGTGCGATTGTGTGTAGGCCCTTTCAGAGGATGTCTGAGTTTCCTGCAGTTTTCTATCCCACCCAGATGATCAGAATCCCCACTGTTTTCACAGATATTGTTGGTGCTTCTATTCCTAGTAGCTGTACTTTGGGTTGGGGAGTGTATTCTGTGGCTGGGGCCCCTCACTCCTCTGGGTGGAACCTCCATGGCCAAGATATCCCTCCCAATTCTCAGCCACCACAAGGAGGTTTGGGGCCACCATGAACTGTCAGGAGATCAATAAACTGTAGCTGTGTGCCCCTTCCCCACAGCAAGTTTCTCTAAGTGTTATTATAATACAAACTCCACAAGAAAAAGAACTCCTGCATTGTTTTCTGTGTCTATGCCCCTCTTACCAGTCTCGACGTGGCTTCTTCTTTATATCCTTAGTTTAAAAAGTTCTGTTCAGTTAGACTTCAGATGGTTCTCCAGGTTGACTCTTCTATAATTTAATTTTAATTTTAATGTGTTCATGGAATTACACAAACTCAGCATTTGCCTACTCTGCCATTGTGGATCTCCTCAGTAGACAGACAAGTCTATTATATAATGCAATGTTTACCATATGTGATTATGAACAAGTATTTCTTTCAGCCTCAGTTCTTATTTATACATCATCATATGATTCAGGAGAGAATTTAACATAAATATATGCATTCATTTATTCCTCAGGTTTTGGATAGTCTATGGAAGAAAAGTCCATTTTCGCATGGAGTTCTCATAATTTAACAAAGGAGATAGGTATTCACTATAGCTTTACATAAAATAGTAACCAAACGAAACTAATGTTCCTTTTTAAGTAGTGGTTAATAAACCATGTGCACATAAACGAGTCCACAATCTATGTACAGATTACAGAAGGAGTGTTGGAGATGTTCACATTTTATACTGAATTAAAAAAAATACAAAACAGCTTATAAAAATCAAAAGAATTTCTCTACATCAACAACAAACAATAACGTCAAGTATCTAGAAAATAATTTAACCAAAACAAAAGACCTTTATAGGAAAAAACAAAACAAAACTCTAATAACAAATAGATGATCTGAATAAAGGAAAGACATTTCATGGTCTTTGCTGGGAAGATTTTGGTGATGTATTATGCATTGGCAACAAATTACCCCCAAACTTCTTGGCTTAAAACAATAAATATCTCAAATAAAACACACACAAAACAAAACAAATAAACAGCCTCACACAAAATGGGGAATTCAATTGAAACATATGTCTCAAATGATACAGTTTCAGACTATGTTTCAGACCTGTTTGGGAGAGATATTTA
Source organism: Rhinolophus sinicus (assembly GCF_057876585.1). NCBI lineage: Eukaryota > Metazoa > Chordata > Mammalia > Chiroptera > Rhinolophidae > Rhinolophus > Rhinolophus sinicus. Next base: position 26,491,140 of record NC_142507.1, on the reverse strand, counting down.
GGAACAGGTAGTCACCCATTCACACTCCATTACTAACTATATTTTCTATCATATAAGTAGATTTTCTACTCTGGTCTTTGAGAATTTAGGGAGTTGTACTATTTTCTCAACAAAACCCACACATTTTTACATTTTAAACAGTCTGCCACTGAAACACACACACTCACATACACACACACACATTTTCAGGAAACAGAGTTGTTGGTTAATTGAAAACATTGTTTAAAAAGGGGAGATTTAAAAATGACATAATCTTGCAAGTATATTAACATCAAATAATAATTGCATTATTTATTTGACCTTTTGAGGTAAGGCTAAGGCATTTTTTTGGAGCATGTGTTTGCTGCTTAGAGTCTTCTTATTTTTCCTTGCATAAATGGTACCATTTTTTTCCTTTGCATAAATGGTTCCCGGTTTGCATTTTCTATATTACATTTCCATTTTCAGGATCTTCTTAAGTGTAATAATAATATTTAAATTCTTAAAAAGCAATCTGAATGCAGTATTTTTACGTTTTTGTAAGTTTCTCAAACCTACAATTTTATTTTAATTTTGTCATATTTTCATTTTGATAACATTTTTGCTTATCAACTGACTTTTGTTATATCTAACCAAGCATTCATAGATTTCATTGACCTAATCACAACCAGTTTCACTGAAATAACCAGGTTTGAAAATAAATATAGCTGAGTGACTTTTGGGAACAAAATAAAAGTTATTTTGACTGGCAGGAGCATCCTCTAGCCTGTTGACAATATGCACATAGAGCACCAAAGTGGAAGTTAATACAATTAAAGTAATTTTCCATTCTATACCAAGACAATTTGAGAACATAAACTTGTACTGTCTATGAAGACACTATTAATGATGTGCATCAAATTGATTTTCCTTGTTGCCTATTAATATTTTCATCCTCTAAATTTCTTTACCTTTCATGAAAGTCTCTCAAGACTGTCATAACTAGCCAAAACACAGAGTAAAATGACTAAACTGAAGGAGAGAGACATACACCCCTCCCTCGAGGGTATATTAGGATTCTATACAGAATGTTAACTATGTAGACAGGATGGGTAAATAGGTAGATACATGATAGACAGATTTGCATGCATAAATTTTATTTAAAGTCAGTTTTTAAACGCAATCTGTAATTAAATATTTTATTTTATTAGTCTGTTATTTTTAGTAACTACAACAAATGCACTTTATTTAAGATTTAGGAGTAAGTTATCTGAAAGGCTAAAGAAGTTTAAGTTAGGAATCATGGATTTAACAAGAAAAAAATCACTAAGGTGTAAAAATCAAATAAGGACATATTTAAAATAGTTTTAGTGCCTCATAAATAATTTCCCTTGATAAGTGATAATACTTTGCTTTTGCCTTGGATGTTCCCAAAGCCATAGTTTAAATAATGAATCAGTGTCCATTTCATTGATCACATCCAAACTGCATAAGGTAGTGTACTAAATATTTGCACCAGATGAGATTTTAGATTATAATGAGGTGATCTCCCATGGGTCACACAAACCCTGACTTGCAGAGTATTCTGTTTTCAAATCCTTGGGTAAATATCTTGTACTAACTAAGCAGAACTCTGTTAAAAGTCGTTGAAGCAAAATAGAACATTGTTTTAAAAATATTAGGGTGCTGTTATTTATTTGACTTGACATGGTGAGTAAAGTCAAGCTGCCTTCAGAGAATGAACAAATGTTACAAAATACAGGACAGATTATACTCTGGTATTTCAGAGGATAGGTCAAAGGATGATGTAGTAATAGTAACATACACTTGCCATCATTGGCAATAATTTCAAATGGAATTGGGATTGATTCAATGTGTCTAAAAATAATTGTAGGAAAGAAAGGATACTGTACAATAAGCAAGATTTATAATATAAGGAAAAGGTATATGAAGGTGGAAACAGCTAAGATTTATACCTAAATAAAACAACAACAAAAATAATATGGTATTTTATTTTTGTGACCTTATTGAAGCTAAAATATTTTTTAATACTTTATATATGTTTCATCCATTTATCAAGTCTTTGTTAAAAACCTCTTTGGCAGGACTTTTGCTAAGTTATTCCTGGGGATTCTGGTCATATAGAGATTGAAGAGACGTTTTTGAATTGTGTTATATTCAGTACACTGTTTAGGGAAACTTACAACTAATACAACTATGATCTACTTTTGGACTGAAGAAGGAATTTGAAAAAGACTTTGGACATATCAGACACCTAAGAATTTTTGCAGGTATGAGATGACGACATCTTCTGCAGCAATCTTAGCATCACTTCTCTGTATGTATTAGGTGTGATAAAAAAAAGTAGCGAATGTTTAAATAAAAAAAATTATTACAGTAAAAGACACATTGCCATTAATCCCCCTCAAAATACTCCCTCTAGCCTTGGACACAATTTCCCCATCATTCTTGCCACTTTCTGAAGCAGTTCTGGAAGTCCTCTTTCATGAGTGCCTTTAGTTGTGCTGTCATGGCTGCCTCTATATCCTGAATTAATTCAAAACATTTTCCTTTCAAGGTCATTTTGACTTCGGGGAAGAGCTGAAGTCGCATGGTGCCAGATCTGATGAATAAGGTGGATGAGGACACCGTAATGTTTTTATTTGACAGATATTGCCATACCAGAAGTAATGTGTGACATAGAGTATTGTTATGATGGTGGATGAAATCATTGGTCCATTTATCAAGCCATTTTCTATGCACATTGTTTCTTAAATGCTCTAATTAGCCCTTATAATATTCAGAGTTCACCATAGTGTTCCTGGGTACAAACTCATCTCACACAATTCAAGCAAGATTAAGAAACACAATTAACATCATCTAGATGTTATGAGCAGCAGCATGCACTGCTTGTTTTGCTCACACCTTGTATATGGTCAAAACAGGAGAATACAATAGATTTAAGGAAATCCGATTAATAAAGGGGAAGGAACCCTCTGATTGCTAAGTGCAGCTTTAAGAGATTAGTCATTTCTGTTGACATCAGGTACACTTCTTGCTCCTGGGCCTAGTGTATATCCTACATTCCTCTCTTGAGAAGTCAGAGAATATCAAGCAGTGGCATACTGTGAAAACTCAGGAAAAATAATCTGCCCCTTGAGCTTCAACTGCCTTTCATTCCAGAAGATTCAAAATTCTAACCTGTATATTTACTGATATAAATAGGCAAATAGTTGTGCAAATAGGCCATTAATATAAAATGTAATGAGAATTGCTAAGCAGATGCAATTAATATTCACATACAAGTTTCAGAAATCATAGATTCTGATGTTCTATGGAAAATCACATTGCCATAAACTGGAAGAGATTATGAAAAAACTAAACACAGTAGTCGGCAGAATCAACAGCCTCAGTGGAGAGTCTAAAACATGGAGAAATGATACTAGGGGATATTGGTTAACCTATGTCTAATTTCTCATTTAGGGCAAAAGTTCTTAAACCATATTTTGCCTCTTTAAAAGAATGTTCATTTGTGTATCAGGATTGTACTCAAACTTAATGAATAGAAAACCTACCACAATTGGTTAAATAAAGAAAGAACTGCGTTGTTTCATTCAACAGGAAATTCAGGTACTGGCAGCATTGTTACGACCATCATCACTCTTCCTGCTTTGTCATTTAGTGGCAGCACATGCCTTTGATATCCTTGATTTCATCCCCAGCTGTGGTAGAGGGACTGTGTAAGCTTAAACTGTTATTTTTCAATAATACTGAGTACTTTTCAGTCCTTCTGCAGGCACGCAGAACCTGGAAAAGCAGGTAAAGGGACTAACGCTCATGGATACAACTTCAACTAATGGGAGATGGAGTTTCTTGTTCTTTAAACCCTAGGTCTACAAATATTTTTCAGTTAACAGATAGTAAATGGTTCAGCCTTTGCTGGCACACAGTCTTTGTTGTGAATATTTCATACCACTACAGTGCAAAAATAGCCATAGAGAATACACAAATAAATGGGTGTGGTTTTATTCCAATAAAACTTTATCTACAAAAACAGGCCACTGGCAAATTTGGTCAGTGGGAAGGGTTGCCATATTTACATATAGAAATTCATGAAACTTACTTAAATTGGAATTTTAGATAAAAAGCCATTAACTTTTATTAGCATGAATATATCCTAAACCAATTATTTGTTGTTTATGTGAAAATCAAAGTTAACTGAGTATTTTATCTACCGATTATTGTTTGAAGACCTCTGTTTCACACAGATATTTGAGGAGGCGTTCAGTGTCATCTCAGGACTCTTGAAAGAATCAATTCTTTTAGTTGTAGTACTGATACTAATAAATAGATGTCAGTATTGGTGTGTTTTTTTCTTTTCCTGTCTTACAAGCTCCCTCACATTTGCTTTCTGAGATCACCTCCTACTAAGTAAACTACTATACCTCTCTGGTATGGACTGAATTGTTTCCATCCCGAATTCATATGCTGAAGCCTTAACTCCCACTGTGATTGTATTTGAAGATAGGACTTTTAAGGGGTAGTTAAGATAAAACAAAGTTGTGAAGGTAGGGTCCTAACCCCATTGGATTAGTTTACATATAAGAAAAGACACCAGAGAGCAAACTCTTCCCCTCTCTCTTTCTACACACACAGAAGAAAAACTCTGTGAGGACTTAGTAAGAAGGCAACTGTCTATAAGCGAGAAAGAATCCTCACCAGAAATTAAGCTTTTTTAAAAAAGTATTATTATTAGTTTCAGGTGTACAAAACAATATAATAATTAGACATTTATACCCCTCACAAAGTGATAACCCCTCCTCCCCCAATCTACTACTCCTCTGACATGCTATATAGCTGTTACAGTTCCACTGACTCCCTTATGCTGTACTAATTATCCTGTTAATATATATATATACATATATATATACACACACACATATATATGACATACACATATATATTATATATATAAATCTTTACAACATTACTGATTATATTCCCCAAGTTGTCTTTTGTATCCCAGTGGCAATCTTGTGGTTATTGATTGTGCTTTCTAATCCCCTCCCCTTCTCCCCCATCTCAACCCCCCTCCCATCTAGCAACCCTCAGTTTCTTCCCTGTATCTCTGAGACTGTTTGTAATTAGTTTATTCATTTATTCTATTCTTTAGATTCCACATATAAGTGAGCTCATATGGTGTATGTCTTTTTCCATCTGACTTATTTCATTTAGCATAATGTTCTCTAGGTCCATCCATATGGTTACAAATGGTAACTTTTCATTCTTTATGGCCAAGTAATACTCTATTGTATAAATGTACCACAGTTTCCTAATCCAGTCATCTACTGATGGGCATTTCAGTTGTTTCCATGTCTTGGCTATTGTGAATAGCACTGCAATAAACATAGGGGTGCATACATTTTTTCAAATTAGCGTTTTGGATTTCTCTGGATAGACAGGTAAGAGTGGAATTGTTGGGTTATAGCGTAGTTCCATTTCCAGTTTTTTGTGGTACCTTCATACTGATTTCCATAGTGGCTGCATCAAAGTGCAATCCCACCAGCAGTGCATGAGTGATCCCTTTTCTCCACATCTTTGCCAGCACTTATTTGTTGATTTATTGATGATAGCCATTCTGACTGGAGTGAGGTGGTATTTCATTGTGGTTTTTATTTGCATTTCTCTAATGATTAGTGAAGTTAAGCATTTTTTCGTATGTCTGTTGGCCATCTGTATGTGCTCTTTAGAAAAGTGTCTCTTCATGTCCATTGTCCATTTCTTTAATTGGTTTTTTTTTTTTTTTTTTTTGGTGTTGACTTGAATGAGTTTTTTATAAATTTTGGATATTAACCCCTTATCAGCTGTATCATTTACAAATATCTTCTCCCATTCAGTAGGATGCCTTTTTGTTTTATTTATTGATTGTTTCCTTTGCTGTCAAAAAAACTCTTTATTTTGATGTAATCCCATATGTTTATTTTTTTTTTTCCTCTTACTTCTCTTTCCCGAGGGGACATATCAATAAAAATATTACTAAGGGTAATGTTTGCAAATTTACTTCCGATGTTTTCTTCTAGGAGTTTTATGTTTTCAGATCTTACATTTAAGTCTTTAATGAATTTTGAATTTATTGTTATATATGGTGCAAGGAGGTGGTCCAGCTTCATTTTTTTGCATGTGTCTGTCCAGGTTTCCCATCACCATTTATTGAATAGACTGTCTTTACCACAATGTAAATTATCACTTTCATTGTCTTGGGTTAAATGACCATATATAGACATGGATTTATTTCTGGGCTCTCCATTCTGTTCCATTGATTCCGAGTCTCTTTTTACGCCAGTACCATGCTGTTTTGATTACTATAGCCATGTAGTATGATTTGAGGTCAGGTATTGTGATACCTCCCACTTTGGTCTAATTTTTCAAATTTCCGTAGCTATTCAGTGTCTTTTATGCTTCCATATAAATTTTAGGATTATATGTTCTGTTTCTGTGAAAAGTGTCATTGGTAGTTTGATAGGAATTGCATTGAATATGTATATTGCCTTAGGCAGTATGGACATTTTAACTATATTAATTCTTCCTATCCAAAAGCATGGTATGTATTTCCATTTATTGGTATCTTCTTTAATTTCTCTCTTCAATGTCATAATTTTCTGAGTACAGGTCTTTTACTTCTTTGGTTAAATTTATTCCTAAGTATTTCTTAGTTTTTGAAGCTGTTGTAATTGGGACTGTTTTCTTAATTTCTCCTTCTGATAGTTCATTATTGGTATATACAAATGCAATGATTTCTGAATATTTATTTTGTATGCCATTACTTTACTAAATTAATTTATCGGTTCTAATAGTTTTTTGGTGGAGTCTTTAGTGTTCTAGAGAAGATGCTAGAAATGATTTAAATTTTCTTAAATTTATTGAGACTTGTTTTGTGGCCTAATATCTGGTCTATCTTGGAAAATGTTTTATGTGAATTCAAGGAGAATATATATTCTGCAGCTTTGGGGTAAAACGCTGTAAAATATCGATTAAATCCAACTGGTCTAATGCATCATTTTAGGGTGATGTTTCCATATTGATTTTTCTATCTGGAAGATCTGACTCTTGTTGTCAGAGGTGTGTTGAAGTCCCCTATTATGATAGTGTTACTGTTGATCTCTGTGTTTATGTCAGTCAATATCTGTTCTATATATTTAGGTGCTCCAATGTGGGGTGTATAGATGTTTTCTAGGGTCATGTCCTTTTGTTGGATAGATCCCTTTATTATTATGTAGTGCCCTTCTTTATCTTTTATTATATTCTTTATTATAAAGACTATTTTGTCCAATATAAGTATTGCTACTTCTGAGTTTTTCTCAATTCCACTGGCATGAAATATCTTACTCCATCCCCTTATTTTCAGCCTATGTTTGTCATTTGATCTGAGGTGAGTCTCTCGTATACAGCGTATGCAAGGGTCTTCTTTTCTTGTCCACTCAGCCACACTATGTCTTTTGATTGGAGCATTTAATCCATTTACATTTAAAGTGATTATTAATAGGTACGTAGTTATTACCATTTTGTTATTTGTACTTCTGGTCTTCATTAGTTAGATTGTTTTCATCTTTCTTCTGGTTAAAGAAGCCTTTGTAACATTTCCTACAATGCTGGCTTGGTGGTAACGATTTTTTTATCTTATTCTTTTCTGGGAAGCTTATTATCCTTCCTTCAATCTTAAATGATAGCCTTGCTGGATAAAGCAATATAGGTTGTAGGCCTTTGTTTTTCATCACTTTGAATACCTCTTGCCATTCCTTTCTGACCTGCAAAGTTTCTGTAGAAAAGTCAGCTGATAGTCTTACGGAAACACCCTTGTAAGTAACTCGTTGTCTGTCTTTTGCTGCTTTAGGATTCTGTCTGTCTTTAAACTTTGCCATTTTAACTATAATGTGTCTTAGTGTGGGTCTCTTTGGGTTCATCTTCGTTGGAACTCTCTGCACTTCCTGGGTTTGTATGTCAATTTCCTTCACCAGGTTAGGGAAGTTTTTTGTCATTATTACTTCAAATATGTTTCCGATTCCTTGCTCCGTCTGTTCTCCGGCTGGTATTTCTATGATGCGCATGTTGTTGCACTTAATGTTATTCCAGAGGTCTCTTAAACTCATTTCATTGTTTTTTACCCGTTTTTCTTTTCGTTGTTCTGCTTGGGTGATCTCTGCTATCTTGTCTTCTAAATCACTGATTTGATCCTCTGCTTCACCTAACCTGCTGGCAATTTCTCCAAGTATGCTCTTTATTTCAGTCATTGTATTCTTTAGTTCTATGATTTCTCTATGCTTCTTTATGTTCTCACTAATTTTTGTAAACATTCTTATCATCAATGTTCAAAACTCTGTCTCTGATAGGTTTGTTACCTCTATTTTATTTAGTTCCAATTCTGGAGGTTTCTTCTCTTCTTTTACTTGTGACGTATTTCTTTGTTTCCTCATTGTGGCTGAATCTCTGTGTTTCCTTTTATGTATTAGACAGAGCCCCTAGGTCTCTCAGTCTTTGCTGGGTGGACTTATGTAGCATGTGTCCTTGATAATTGAATTGCACAGTCTCCTTATTCTGTTCGTGTGTTCCAGAAGTGTTCCTTGTGTTGTGTGTATTCTCCTATTAAGGTTGATATTTAATTGCTTTCATCTTGTCAGTAGGTGGCATTGACTCCCAGGCTGACTAGTTGTGAGATTGGCTATGCAAACAAGGTATGAGCTGCTCTGTGAGGTTTGACCCCTCAGATGAGGCTTGGCGCCTATGGGCTCTTGTGACTGTAGAGAATTCTCTTTGGGTGTGTCATTTGTAGGTCAAATCAGGTAATGCTCTGGTTTGGTCTGGAGTTGATCTCTGGGTGTGTTGATTCTTGTGCTTCTTAGGCTGGGCCCTAGTGAAGGACAATTTCAGAAAAAAACAAATCAACAAGCACAACAACAATAATGAAAGACCAAATACACTCACATGTAAAACCAACTGACAACCAACACTTAACACAAACAAATATATCAAAAATACGAAAAACAAAACAAACAAAAGAAACAAAACAAAAATAGCAACACCACCCCCAAAAATATCAATACAGAAAAATGGAAAGAAGAAGGAAACACAGAGCAAGGAAAAGAAAAAAGAAAGGAAGAGAGAGAAATGGGAAAAAAATCATATATATATATATATATATATATATATATATATATATATATATATATATGATAACAATAATACTTTTAAAAGTGCCATTCTTGGCTTAAGTCACCAAGCTGTCACCAGGTTGTACAAAAACTCCTCTGCATTTTGTGGAGGCAGAACCGGCCACCTGGCACCCAGAGTTACCCTGGCAATGCAGCGCTAGATGAGTTGGGCTATGGGTTGTGGTTGGTAGTTATTACAAAGTCAGTGCAGTTTCTGCTGTCACCTGCACAAATGTGCCAAGAGCACTACAGCCAGCCACCTGGAGGTGGGCTTATGTCTTGTGCGCAGGTCTCCTGGTTCTTAGGGCACTTCTTGAGTTAGAGGGTGTGGAGGGTGTGAGATGTCCGAGCTGCTGAAAGCCCAGACCTGCCTCTGCCATCTGCTGCAGATCCCTGCATGTGTCTCAGCAGCAGTAACTGCCCTGCTGGGAGCCACCCAGAAAAGGTGGGACAGGGGTAGGCAGGTGTTTTTGTCTCCCTGTCCAGCCTCTTTCCTAGGTCACAGCGGCAAATCAGTTTTTTCCAGTTCTTGAGGTCTACAGCTCCTCTGTAATCTGACACTACCCTCCATTCAGCATCTAGTTTAAGACTCTGGAAGGGCTGGAGTAGGATTGCTGTGGGAGAGTGGGGGTGGGAGCCCAGGTATGGAGTTTTCTCTGCTTTCTCTCTGACCAAGAGAGCCCAGCTGCAGTTCTCAGCTGAGGTTTCTGCCTCAAATGCTGGGCACCGCTGTCCTATATACTGACCTCTCAGCAGGATTGTCGGGTGCAGGGAGGGAGCCCACAGCCTAGATGATGTGATCTCTGGCTTGCGTCCTATGGCCCCTCATCTCCACAGCCACAGATGTGGGCCGCGTCTCTACACCTCTCCCTTCTCTCTTCTCCCACTAGCCCGGTTTGCCCACCTTCATGTAATCCTCGTGTGAGTCTCTTAGCAGTTCAGTGGGATGAGCAGAGAGTCCTGTGATGAGTTATATATGTTTAATTTGTGGTAACTTCCAGGGGAGAACTCAAGAAGCCCACGCCACTGCCACCATTTCTATGATGTCACCAGAAACTAATCTTGACAACACCATGATATTAAACTACTAACCTCCCCAATTGTGAGAAAATAAATTTCTGTTGTTTAAGCTTTGCAGTCTATGGTATTTTGCTATGGCAGCACTAGCACTAATAAACCCCTCCCTCCACATAAACCTTTTAATAAAAAGAGAAAAAGATGATCACAGGTAAAACTGTATTATATTTGCCAAGCTCCATTGGAGAACACAAGCAACAATTCCACGGAAAAATTCCAGCATATGGAAATCATGAGTGATAAATGGGATGTAGCGGATAGCTTAAAAAAAAAAAAAAAAAAAAGGAAAAAGAAAGAAAAAAGCTTCCAAGATTTAGAATGAAATAAATCATAAGAAGGTTAAAAAAGAAAAACAATCCTTAAGGCTACAATAATATAGTTTAATATAGTGACACAGGTAACCCTATAATCCTATGGCAATAAATTTGAGAGAAAAATAGATTATTTTAAGAAAATTAAAATTTATCAAATTGTACTGCAGAGGTTAGAAAATTTGAATAATGCAATGATACTAGAATAAAAGGGCAAATACAAAAGGTAAGAGTGAGCCTTGAGAGAACAAAAATTAGTTCAACATCTAATGAATTGGAGATTATACAAAAGATAGTTGGCATATATTTCAGATAAGAATGTTATTAACATATGGCTATAACTAAGTTTGATTTAAGAATATAGACATAATCATTCTAATTATAATGTTAGTAAATTTAATCAGAGGTTATATCAGAAAAATAATGTTGCAAACCAGGTAGGAATACAGAGATTACTCAATTATAAACATATTAAAATAGAAAAGAGAAAAGTGAGGTTAATGTAATCCCTAAACTGGAAAATTAATATATCATAAAATAAAGCATTAGGCCAATTCAACCTAAGAATGCATCTTAAAAATCTTAATTAAAACACTAGTTAATAAAATAAAAATGTATGTAACAAAGTAATTATGCAATATGATCAAGAATTTAAATGTAAGCATGAATAAATGGTTCAACTTTACATAACATATTTTCATTACTTATTTATTATAATAGGGGAAAAAAAAAAAAAACAAAACACCTACCTAACTCTCAAAATCACATTTGATAATATTAAATTACTACTTTATTTAAAGACAATTAAATCAGGACTAGATTAAAAATACTTAGACATTGTAATGGTGTTTTCCTGAAGCAGATAGAAAATATATTAAATGGTGAAATACTAAAGGAGCTATTATTAAAATTAATACAACTCAGGTGAGAGTCTTATCTCCAGTATGAGTAGTACTGGATTATTTTGGAGATCCTCACTAGTAATAGTCCCTAACGAATAATACAAACACTATATCAGATAGGAGACACAATTATTTATTTTCACATACATTATTACATACCTAGAAGATCAAATACTCAACTAAAAAGCCTCTGGACTTGTTTTAAACAATTTGATAAAATAACTATGTAAAATATAAATATACAACCAATAGACTTTTTTTATGTTAATGTAAGTGACAAAACATAAATTTATTTCCAATAATGACCAACATGCTACAAATACTTGAAAATAAATTTAACTGAAAACGTATAAGGCTTACAATAAAGCTTAAGTTTTAGATCATTAATTTAAAATGAAACCTTCCTGTTAACTTTTCTGATATTCTCATGCAAAATTCAGGTGTTCAGGTATAAGAATGAAAAAAAATGTAGATTGAATTTCACTAAAAATGTGCTTTTACAATGTAAGCTAGAGAGTTAAGATTGTGGGAGACTTTTGCAGGGAAGTTATTATCATGGTAATCCAGAGTTAAGAAGAGAAGTGATAACTATGCTGACTGAGAGATTAAAAGAAAATGTGCATGCATATGTGTGTGTGTGTGTGTGTGTGTGTGTGTGTGTGTGTGTGTGTGTGTGTGTGTGTTGTGTGGAGAGAAAACGAGAAAGGTAGAGTTAGAGAGAGAGAGAGAGAGAGAGAGAGACATACTTTTAAATGTTTTTCCCAATTGGTAGCTTGTCTTTTCATCCTCTTTTGCAGAAGAAGTCTTTATTCTTGATGAGCTCCAATTTGTAATTTTTTCTTCTATGCATTTTCTTGTTTTATTACAGTAGCTGGAACTCTCAGTCTCAGTATTATGCTTCAGAGTGGTGAGAGCAAAAATCCCTGCATTACTTCTGACCTTACAAAAAATACGTTATGTGGCACACTAGATATGAGGTTTCCTGTTAATGCTCTTTAACAGGTTATTTTTCCTTTATTCTAAACTTGCCAGGTGTTTTTATAATAAATGGGTGTGGGATTTTGTCAAAGCTTTTTGTGCCAAATAATGTTTTCCTTCTTTAACCTGTTGAAATTGTGTATTATGTTGATTGATTTTCAAATATTGATCCATCTTTACATAACTGAAATAAATCCCACATGGCTGCAGTATATTATGCTTTCATACACTATTGAATTCAATATTTTTAGAGGATTTTTGTATAAACTCATGAGTGATATAGACTTGTAGTTTTCTTTTTTGGTGTTCTTTTAATTTGTTTTGATGTCAGGGTAGTATTGGTCTTATAAAATTAGTTGGGAATTGTTTTCTCCTCTTCCATTCTTTGAAAGATAGTGTGTAAAATTAACAGTAATTCCTTGAGTATTTGGTTAAAGTCTCGAGTGAAACTATTGATCCTGGAGACTTCTTTCTCAGAAGATTTTAAATTACAAATTCTATTTATTTACTATTTACAAGATTATTCAGGTTCTCTATTTCATTTTGACTGAGTTTTTAATGTTGCAATTAAAAAAATAGATTATTACTTCTATGTTGTTTAATATGAATTTCAAGTTATTAGTAGCATTTCCTTATGATATTATTGGTTGCAGGATGTATGGTACCCCCATTGAATACCTGATATTGGTGATCTATGTCTTTTATCTTTTTTATCTTTGTAAATATTACTAGAAGTCTGTTTTAATTGATTTTCCTATGAACCCACTTTTTAATTAATTTTCTCCATTTGTCTTGTTTTACCATTTCACTTATTTTTTTTACTTCTGCTTGTTTTAGTTTTAACTTGTTCTTTTCCTAGTTTCTAGAAGTAGGAGCTGAAATTATTAAGTGGAGATCATTCTACTTTTGTGATATAACAGTTTGATGCCATACATTTTCCTCTTAGCTTTATATGCATCACACTAATTTTAATATAGTTTGTTTTCATTTCATTCAGTTTTATGTATTTTCTATTTTCTTCGTGAATTGTTGACACACGTATTACTAAGAAGTCTAGTGTTTAATTTCTAAATGTTTAGATATTTTTTCTTGTTGTCTTGCTTTATTGATGTATTGTTTGATTCCAATCAGTATATAGACCATTTTCTGTATGATTTCAATTCTTTAAATGTCTTAAGGTTATATTTTTGACATATATATATATATATATATATATATATATATATATATATGTGTATATATATATATATATATATATATATATATATATATATATATATATATATTTTTTTTTTTTTTTTCGTGAATGTTCCATGTCCACTTGAAAAGAATGCTTAATCTGATGTTGTTTGGTGGCTGTCCTATAATGCTTATGCTGATTAGTTCTTCTACATGCTTGCTTATTTTTTGTCTAGTAGTTCTATCAATTGCTGAGAATTCTTAACATGATTGTGGATGACTATTTCTTCTTTTAATTCTATTGGTTGGGATTTAGGATTGCTATATCATCTTGGTGGATTGATTCTTTTATCATTGTGTGATGCCCATCTTATTGGCCAGTAATTTTCTTTGCTCTGAAATTTATTTTATATCCATTTCTGATTTTTATAAAAATTAATATTTGTGAGGTATTTCTTTTCAATCCGTTTACATTCAACCTACCTATATTGTTAACTTTGAAGAGATTTTCTCATAGAATGTTGTGTCATTTTTTTTACCCATTCTGCCAATCTCTGTTTTATAATTGATGCATTTAGAACATTGGTATTTACAATAACTTTTGACGTTTTATGGCTTAACTTTTTAATGCATTATTCATTTTCTGTTTGATCTCTCTGTTTCTTGTCCCTCTGTTTTTCTATTGTTATTATTATTTTCCTATTTTACTGTGGGTGACTTGAAGCTTTATACGAGTTCCATTTTGAATTATAATATTTTTGAGTTATTGCTTTGTATAGTTTTTTAATGCTTGATATATATATATATATATATATATATATATATATATATATATTTATCACAGCCTATTGGTGTCAATGTTTTACCATTTAGAGCTAGACCCCCTTAACATTCACACTTTTAAAATATAAGTATTTTAAGTATTTCCTGTACCACATTAGATGCCATCCAGTGTCAATTTTTATTTGACTTTAAGTTATGATTAAAAATCCTCATAAAATTATAGTCTATTATATTTACTTGTATCTTTACTAATTCTTTGTTTTTTTTTCTGAAATTCCCAATCAGCTATATAATATTTGGTGGTGTTTGGAGATCCTCTTTAGCCATTCATTCCTTAAGGGTAGTTATGATAGAAATAAATTATCTTAGTTTTCCTTCCTTTGAGAATGTCTTTATTAACTGCATGACAACCTTCTTTTCAGCCTGTGAAAATGTTGTGTCATTTTCACTTGTTTATCATGGTTTCAGATGAGAAATCTGCTATCGTTTGAATTGTGTTCCTTTATAGTTAACAAAATGCATAATTTCTTTTTAGAAGTTTTTAAGATTTTTTCTTTATCTTTAAATTTAGTATTCAGAAATTTAATTGTGATGCACCGTAATAGGATTTTTTTTCTTATTTAGAATTTTCTCAGCTTCTGGAATCATAGGTGTCTCTTGCCCAATACGGAAAGTGTTCAGCCATTATTTCAGCTGTTACATTTTTTAGTTCCACACTCTTTCTCCTCTCCTCTGGGATTCTAATGGTACTAATAGTATGTGATTTTTGCTCCCCAAAGACTTCTGAGGCTCTGTTCAGTCTATTTCCCTCAGTTGTTTAGAATCTATGTATTGTCATATGTTCTTATTGTTGAGTCCATCCAACAAGATATTTTGTTTTGGTGATTTTATTTTTCATTTCTATAATTTCTTATTTGTTCTTTTTTAAATCTTCTATATTTATTTTCTTTGTTTTTCTTCAATTTTTAAAAATAATTTTTAATCAAATATTTAAGCAATTCATGGTTACTTTCAAATTCTTGTGAGATAATTTCAATTTCTGATTCATCTTAATATTGGCATCAGTTTATTCAAATTTTTGTTTTCCTGTATCTTGGTTTGATAAATGAGATTTTACTTATCCTGGGTATTTATAGCTATTATGTTAAGAAATTCTTTTTTTTTTTTTTTTTTTTAATTAAATTTATTGAGGTGACAGTTGTTAGTAAAATTACATAGATTTCAGGTGTACAATTCTGTATTACATCATCTATAAATCCCGTTGTGTGTTCATCACCCAGAGTCAGTTCTCCTTCCATCACCATATATTCGATCCCCCTTACCCTCATCTCCAACCCCCCACCCCCCACCCCCCTTACCCTCTGGCAACCACCAAACCATTGTCTGTGTCTATGAGTTTCTGTTTCTCATTTGTTTGTCTTGTTCTTTTGTTGTTTTGGTTTATATACCACATATCAGTGAAATCACATGATTCTCTGCTTTTTCTGTCTGACTTATTTCGCTCAGCATTACACTCTCAAGATCCCTCCATGTTGTCACAAATGTTCCTATATCATCTTTTCTTACTGCCGAATAGTATTCCATTGTGTATATATACCACAACTTCTTCATCCATTCATCTATCGAAGGACATTTTGGTTGTTTCCATGTCTTGGCCACTGTAAACAAAGCTGCAATGAACATTGGAGCACACGTGTCTTTATCTCTAAATGTTTTCAGATTTTTTGGGTAGATACCCAGGAGAGGGATTGCTGGGTCATATGGCAATTCTATTCGTAATTTTTTGAGGAACCTCCACACCGCCTTCCATAACGGCTGCACCAGTCTGCATTCCCACCAACAGTGTATGACGGTTCCTTTTTCTCCACAGCCTCTCCAACATTTGTTACTATTTGTCTTGTTGATGATGGC
Organism: Rhinolophus sinicus; assembly: GCF_057876585.1. Lineage (NCBI taxonomy): Eukaryota > Metazoa > Chordata > Mammalia > Chiroptera > Rhinolophidae > Rhinolophus > Rhinolophus sinicus. The sequence continues at coordinate 26,474,835 of NC_142507.1, read as the reverse complement.
CATTCTGACTGGGGTGAGGTGATATCTCATTGTGGTTTTGATTTGCATTTCTCTGATGATTAGTGATGTTGAGCATTTTTTCATATGTCTATTTGCCATTTGTATGTCCTCTTTGAAGAAATGTCTCTTCAAGTCCTCTGCCCATTTTTCAATTGGGTTGTTTGTTTTTTTGTTGTTGAGTTGCATGAGTTCCTTGTATATTCTGGATACTAGCCCCTTATCGGAGGCACTGTTTGCAAAAATCTTCTCCCATTCAGTTGGTGGCCTCTTTATTTTGTCAATGGTTTCTTTTGCTGTGCAGAAGCTTTTAAGTTTCATATAGTCCCATTAGTTTATTTTAGCTTTTACTTCCATTGCCTTTGGAGTCAAATTCATAAAATGCTCTTTGAACCCAAGGTCCATAAGTTTAGTACCTATGTTTTCTTCTATGCAGTTTATTGTGTCAGGTCTTATGCTTAAGTCTTTGATCCATTTTGAATTAATTTTGGTACATGGTGACAAATAGCAGTCCAGTTTCATTCTTTTGCACGTGGCTATCCAATTCTCCCAGCACCATTTATTGAAGAGGCTGTCTTTGCTCCATTGTATGTTTTTAGCTTCTTTGTCAAAAATTATCTGTCCATATTTATGTGGTTTTATTTCTGGGTTCTCAATTCTATTCCATTGGTCTATATGTCTGTTTTTCTGCCAATACCATGCTGTTTTGATTATTGTGGCCCTGTAGTACAAGCCAAAGTCAGGAAGTGTGATACCTCCATTATAGTTCTTTTTTCTTAAGATTGCTTTGGCTATTCGGCGTCTTTTGTGGTTCCAAACAAATCTGATGATTTTTTGTTCTATTTCTTTAAAATATGCCATTGGGATTTTGATGGGGATTGCATTGAATCTGTATATTGCTTTGGGTAATATGGCCATTTTAACTATGTTGATTCTTCCAATCCATGAGCACGGAATGTCTTTCCATTTCTTTGTGTCTTCTTCAATTTCTTTCAGAAAAGTCTTATAGTTTTCAGCATATAGGTCTTTCACATCCTTGGTTAAGTTTATTCCTAGGTATTTTATTCTTTTTGATGCAATTGTAAAAGGAATTGTTTTTTGTATTTCTTTTTCTGAGATTTCATTGTTGGTATATAGGAAGGCAATGGACTTTTGTGCATTGATTTTGTAGCCAGCAACTTTACTGTATTCGTTGATTGTTTCTAAGAGCTTTTTGGTGGAGTCTTTAGGGTTTTCTATATATAGCATCATGTCATCTGCAAAGAGTGATAATTTAACTTCTTCATTCCCAATTTGGATGCCTTTGATTTCTTTCTCTTGCCTGATTGCTCTGGCAAGGACTTCCAACACGATGTTGAAAAGCAGAGGTGATAGGGGACATCCCTGTCGTGTTCCTGAACGTAGAGCAAAGGGCTTCAGTCTTTCTCCATTAATTATGAGATTAGCAGAGGGCTTGTCATATATGGCTTTTATTATGTTAAGGTATTTTCCTTCTATACCTATTTTATTAAGTGTTTTAATCATAAATGGATGTTGTATCTTGTCAAATGCTTTTTCTGCATCAATTGATATAATCATATGATTTTTGTCCTTTATTTTGTTTATATGATGTATCACATTGATGGATTTGCGTATGTTGAACCATCCTTGTGCCCCGGGGATGAACCCCACTTGGTCGTGATGAATAATCTTTTTAATGCATTGTTGTATTCGATTTGCTAGAATTTTATTTAGGATTTTTGCATCGGTATTCATCAGAGATATTGGTCTGTAGTTTTCTTTTTTTGTGCTGTCTTTACCAGGTTTTGGTATCAGGGTAATGTTGGCCTCATAAAATGTGTTGGGGAGTACTGTTTCTTCTTCAATTTTTTGGAAGAGTTTGTGCAGAATTGGTATTAGATCCTCTTTGAAGGTTTGGTAGAATTCACTAGTGAAGCCATCTGGTCCCGGACTTTTGCTTTTGGGAAGGTTTTGGATGACTGATTCAATTTCGTTACTGGTGATCGGTCTGTTTAGATTTTCCAGTTCTTCATGGTTCAGCCTTGGAAGGCTATATGTTTCTAAGAACTTATCCATTTCTTCTAGGTTGTTGAATTTGGTGGCATATAGTCCTTCCTAGTATTCTTGGATGATCCTTTGTATTTCTCTGGTGTCCGTGATAACTTCCCCTTTTACGTTTCTGATTTTGTTAATCAGTGTCTTCTCTCTTTTTATCTTAGTAAGTCTAGCCAAGGGTTTGTCAATTTTGTTAATCTTCTCAAAGAACCAGCTCTTTGTCACATTAATTTTTTCTATTGTCTTTCTGTTCTCTATTTCATTTATTTCTGCTCTAATTTTTGTTATTTCCTTTCTTCTGCTGACCTTGGGTTTTACCTGTTCTTCTTTTTCTAGTTCTTTAAGGTGTAACATGAGGTTATTTATTTGGGAATTTTCTTGTTTCTTGAGATAGGCCTGTAATGAGATAAATTTCCCCCTTAAAACTGCTTTCGCTGCATCCCAAAAATTTTGGTAGGATGTATTTTCATTGTCATTTGTTTCTATGTATCTTTTGATCTCTCCTCTAATTTCTTCTTTGACCCAGTCCTTCTTTAAAAGTATGTTGTTTAGTCTCCATGTATTTGTGTTTTTTCCCGCTTTCTTTTTACAGTTGATATCCAATTTCAAAGCCTTGTGATCAGAGAATATGCATGGTATGATTTCAATCTTTTTAAATTTGTTGAGACTGATTTTATGTCCCAATATATGGTCTATCCTTGAGAATGTTCCATGTACACTAGAAAAGAATGTGTAGTCTGATGTTTTAGGATGAAGTGCTCTATAAATGTCAATTATGTCCATTTCATCTAATGTGTCATTTAGGGCTACTATGTCGTTATTTATTTTCTGTTTGGATGATCTATCCATAGCTGTCAATGATGTATTTAAGTCCCCTAGTATAATTGTGTTTTGGTCAATTTCTCCCTTTAGTTCTGTTAGTAGTTGCTTGGTGTATTTCGGTGCTCCCTGACTGGGGGCATAAATACTGATGACTGTTATGTCTTCTTGTTTTACAGTCCCCTTCACCATTATGAAATGTCCATCTTTGTCTCTTGTTATCTTTTTCACCTTGAAGTCTGTTTCATCTGATATCATTATGGCTACACCTGATTTTCTCTGGACACCATTTGCTTGGAGTGTCAATTTCCACCCTTTCACTTTGAGTCTATACTTGTCCTTGTAGCTGAGATGTGTCTCTTGGAGACAGCATATGGTTGGGTTTAGTTTTTTGATCCAATCTGCTACTCTGTGCCTTTTTATTGGTGAGTTCAGTCCATTTACATTTAGGGTGATTATTGATATGTGAGAATTTCCTGTCATTCTATCTTTAGTTTTCTGGTAAGGCTGTGTCTCCATTGTTTCTTTGCCTTTTTGTTGTTGTCTATTATTTCTGTGTGGTGGTATTCTATGATGTTTCCCTCTGTTTCTTCTTTTATTTCAGTATATATTTCAGTTCTGGATTTTTTTTGAGTGGTTACCCTTAAGTTTATGTAAAAGTAAGTTTGATATTTAGAGTATTCCATTTTCTTCAGCACGCTTACTTTCTCCATTCCCATATTCCGGTTCAGGCCTTTATTCTCCCCCTTTTTGAGTTTTGGTTGCCACAAATTGTCCCTGTTGATGGTGGTCGAATAGCCTCCTTTAGTATTTCTTGTAGTGCAGGTCGTGTATTAGAAAATTCCCTCAGCTTCTGTATGTCTGGAAAGGTCTTTATTCCTCCTTCATATCTAAAGGATATCTTTGCTGGATATATTATTCTTGGCTCATGATTTCTCTCTTTCAATAGTTTGAATATTTGGTTCCACTCCCTCCTGGCTTGTAGAGTTTCTGCTGAAAAATCTGATGATAATCTAATGGGCTTTCCTTTGTAAGTTACCGTCTTCTTTTCCCTGGCTGCCTTGAGGATTCTTTCTTTGTCGTTGATTTTAGACAGCTTCAGTACAATGTGCCTTGGAGAAGGCCTGTTGGGATTGAGGTAACTAGGTGTTCTATTTGCTTCTTGGATTCGAGGGTCCAGTTCTGTCCACAAATTTGGGAAGTTCTCATCGACGATTTGTTTGAATATATTCTCTGTTCCCTTCTCTCTTTCTTCTCCTTCTGGTATGCCCATTATTCTTATATTGCTCTTTCTGATGGAGTCAGAAAGTTCTTGTAGAGTTCTTTCATTTCTTTTAAGTCTCAAGTCTCTTTCTTCTTCTATCTGTGTCATTTCCAGGTTTCTATCTTCGATGTCACTGATTCTTTCCTCCATCTGGTCAACTCTACTACCTAAGCTGGTTATTTCATTCTTAATTTCTTCTATTGAGTTCTTAATCTCCAGAAATTCTATTTGGTTCTTTTTTAAAATTTCAATCTCTTTCGTAAAATGCTCATACTGTTCTTTAATTGAGTTTCTGAGTTCATTTAACTGCCTATCTGTGTTTTCTTGTATCTCGTTGAGTTTTTTCAGAACTGCAGCCTTGAATTCTCTGTCATTTAAGTCACATATTTCTGTATATTTAAGTGCCTTCTCTGGAGATTTTTCACTTTCTTTCTGAGCTATCTTGTTGCCTTGGTTACTCATGGCGATTACTGGTTTACTATTTCTCTTCCTAGACATCTACAGGAGTGACTTCTGCAACAAGTTGATAGGAAGAGGTCTTTCTTTTGTTCAGCAGTTCTGTTTACTCCTGCAGGGATCCGCCCAGATAGGTGGGGCCAGGGGCGGGGTGAGCTGTGAGAGGTGGCCCAGAGCAATGGCAGCGACCACCACCACAGCCGGTCCTGCTTCCACAGCTGTCTTCCCTTTGCCGGAACTAGTTGGGCTGTGGATTTGTGTTTGTGGGCCACAGTTCTCAAATATAGCAAATTTTCTGTTGTTTTGATCTGACACTGCTATTGTTTCGCTTCTAGCACCGGGCAGGTGGGGGCGGGGCGAGCTCTGGGAGGGGAGGGAGGGGGCGGCTAGTCTCAGTGCCTAAGGCTCCGTTCTCTGCTCGGCAGTGCGGGCTTAAACCACCGTTTTCAGCCTTTTTCCCTCAGTCTTTTCTCCGAGGTCTCTTCTGTGAGCGTTGGGTTCAGCTGTGTTATATGCTGTCCCCTCAGCCCTGTGGAGCCCTGGCGGATCCCTAGCAGTCTGATCTCCCGCAGCTGCGGTAGTTCCGGGAAGCAGCGAGCTCGGCGCACTGAGCTGGGTCTGAGTCCTGCGCCCCCAGAGCTGCGTCTCCGCGCGCTTCTCACTTTCCTCCTCCCCCCCCCGCTCGCGCGCGCGAATCTCCCACCTGTAGGTGATTTCAGTCGGTAGTGGGCCTCTTCGTCTTGCCTGTCTGCTGTGCAGGGAGTCCTTTGTGGAGTTTTTGTTGTTCGATTCTTTGTAAATTCCAGGGGAGCTTTACAGAGGCTCACCTCACTCTGCCATTTTTCCGGAACTCTCAAGAAATTCTTGATAGTATTTAAACTTGTACTTCACTAACAAAAAGGAAAAAATCTGTGTCTCTGACTCAATCCTTGCTGCTGCCCTCTGCAGAGATAGCAGTTGCTTTCTTGGGCCACCAGTTGTCGCTGAGAAAACTTTTGACATTGGAGAAGGTAGAAAAGTGACTTGGCTGGGTCTTTTTATGCCACTGAGTAAAGTGCTGCTGTTGCTGTCAATAGTAGATGAGGTCGTCCACCAATATGCCAGTTATGACTGCGATAGTCAGGCTTCACTGTTGGCACTGATGTTGGTGAACAGGCCACTGCCAGTGTCGTGTTTGTGACATCAGCCAGGTCAGCCAGGGGTTTATCAGGTGGGTGGCCTGTAGGTCAGACCACCCACCCAGCCAGATGTTAAGCGTGGCCAGCAGTGAGGCTTCACCCCTGTTCTGCTCCCAGGGATGGGGCCACCACAAGGGCAACAGTGTGAATGATGACATTCACCCCAGGTTTCTGTTGGGCTTCCCTCTCTTGATCCTTTGTCTAGAGAAAGCATGTTTTCCTTCTTCTTTTTAAAAATCCTGTAGGTTTCTTTGACACCCAGTATAGTATATGTGAAAGATAAAAGAAAACTAATCAAATTTATCACATGGTTATTCCTCAAGTATGAGTTCTCTAGCCAATCCATTGTCTTTTCTACCACCAAATTTCAGACTCATTGTATGGTTTTCTGTTGAATAATTTCCAGGATAGTTCATTTTATTTAGAGGAAAAAGCAAGGGAAAGTAAGTCAATACTACCTTTTCTTGAATCAGAATGAGTATAATTTTTGAGATGGCTTTGTTCTTAAAAATTATATACAGAGAGTGCCAAAAAAATGTATACACATTTTAAGAAAGGAAAACTGTATTAAAATTGTAATACTCAATATATACAGATAACAAAAGATGAATACAAGTCAATGTGTGACTTCTGCACTTAAAAGAAGTGCTCAAAATGGTTACCGTCATCATCCATACACTTGTGATTACGGTGAACTACTGCTTGAGCAACGTTGACCAAAGTGTCCACTTGTATACATTTTTATGGCTCCCCCGGTATATATATATAATATAAATTATATAGATTTTATTATTTACTCATTTATATACAAAATTATATTTAAATTATTTATTTAATTGTTTCTTTATTTGAAGGTTGTTCACATATGTAAAATCATTTAATGCTTTCTTTGCCAAGAGATTTAATATATGACTATGTATGTGTTAGTACTAAAAGAACTGAGGCATTAATGAATGGTCTTGCCCAATTCCCCCCTGTTGCCTTATACCCATTCCTTCTTCCTTGTTACAGTTGCCTAGTAGAGATTATTTATGAGACTAAACAATGACTTTATGCATAACCTATGTTTGAATAAATCACCTTTGAATATTTTCTATGAGATACTAATGCAACAGTCAGTATGGGAAACAGTTTAAAAGCTCAAATTAGAGACTTCCGGAAAAATGGCTGCGTGAGGTGAGCCTGTGTAAAGTTCCCCTGGAATTTACAAAGAATCGAACAACAAAAACTCCACAAAGGACTCCCTGCACAGCAGACAGGCAAGACGAAGAGGCCCACTACCAACTGAAATCACCTACAGGTGGGAGATTCACATGAGTGGAGGGAGGAGGAAAGGGAGAAGTGCGCACAGACGGAGCCACGCGGGCGCAGGACGCAGACCTAGCTCAGTGCTCCGAGCTTGCTGCTTCCCGGAACTACTGCAGCTGCGGGAGATTGGACTGCTAGGGCTCCGCCAGGGCTCCACAGGGCTGAGGGGACAGCATATAACACGGCTGAACCCAACGCTCACGGCAGAGACCTCGGAGAAAAGACTGAGGGAAAAAGGCTGAAAACGGTGGTTTAAGCCCGCACTGCCGAGCAGAGAACGGAGACTTAGGCACTGAGACTAGCTGCCCCCTCCCACCCCTCCCAGAACTCGCCGCGCCCCCACCTGCCTGGTGCTAGAAGCGAAACAGTAGCAGTGTCAGATCAAAACAACAGAAAATTTGCTGTTTTGAGAACTATGGACCGCAAACACAAATTCACAGCCCAACTACTTCCAGCAAAGGGGAGAGAGCTGTGGAAGCAGGACCAGCTGTGGTGGTGGTCGCCGCCATTGCTCTGGGCCTCCTCTCACAACTCACCCCGCCCCTGACCCCACCTATCTGGGCAGATCCCTGCAGGAGTAAACAGAACTGCTGAAATATACGGGCTCTGAGTCAAGAGCAGGAAGAGCTTTGGAACATCAAAAGATCTCCGCATACCCACCGGGGCACTGCGCCCTGTGACCTAGACGAACTATTAACAGAGGAGAAGCCCCTCTCCCAGGGAATCCCCCCATTGTGTGAGAAGTTGGAATAGTGCAGAGAAAACATAGCACTACCGTGTGGGAGAAGAAAAATAAGTTGCAGTTGGAGAAATAATAAAACATTCTACCAACAAGTACTGGCAAACAAAAGAAAGACCGCTTTCTATCAACCTGTTGCAGAAGTCACTCCTGTAGATGTCTAGGAAGAGAAATAGTAAACCAGTAATCGCCATGAATGACCAAGGCAACAAGATAGCTCAGAAAGAAAGTGAAAAATCTCCAGAGAAGGCACTTAAAGATACAGAAATATGTGACTTAAATGACAGAGAATTCAAGATTGCAGTTCTGAAAAAACTCAACGAGATACAAGAAAACACAGATAGGCAGTTAAATGAACTCAGAAACTCAATCAAAGAAAAACATGAGCATTTCACGAAAGAGATTGAAATCTTAAAAAAGAACCAAATAGAATTTCTGGAGATGAAGAACTCAATAGAAGAAATTAAGAATGAAATAACCAGCTTATGTAGTAGAGTTGACCAGATGGAGCAAAGAATCAGTGACATCGAAGATAGAAACCTGGAAATGACACAAATAGAAGAAGAGAGAGACTTGAGACTTAAAAGAAATGAAAGAAATCTACAAGAACTTTCTGACTCCATCAGAAAGAGCAATATAAGAATAATGGGCATACCAGAAGGAGAAGAAAGAGAGAAGGGAACAGAGAATATATTCAAACAAATTGTCGATGAGAACTTCCCAAATTTGTGGACAGAACTGGACCCTCGAATCCAAGAAGGAAATAGAACACCTAGTTACCACAATCCCAACAGACCTTCTCCAAGGCACATTGTATTGAAGCTGTCTAAAATCAACGACAAAGAAAGAATCCTCAAGGCAGCCAGGGAAAAGAAGACGGTAACTTACAAAGGAAAGCCCATTAGATTATCATCAGATTTTTCAGCAGAAACTCTACAAGCCAGGAGGGAGTGGACCCAAATATTCAAACTATTGAAAGAGAGAAACCAAGAACCAAGAATAATATATCGAGCAAAGATATCCTTTAGATATGAAGGAGGAATAAAGACCTTTCCAGACATACAGAAGCTGAGGGAATTTTCTAATACAAGACCTGCACTACAAGAAATACTAAAGGAGGCTATTCGACCATCATCAACAGGGACAATTTGTGGCAACCACAACTCAAAAAGGGGGAGAGTAAAGGCCTGAACCGGAATATGGGAATGGAGAAAGTAAGCGTGCTGAAGAAAATGGAATACTCTAAATATCAAACTTACTTTTACATAAACTTAAGGGTAACCACTCAAAATAAATCCAGAATTGAAATATATACTGAAATAAAAGAAGAAACAGAGGGAAACATCATAGAATACCACCACACAGAAATAACAGACAACAACAAAAAGGCAAAGAAACAATGGAGACACAGCCTTACCAGAAAACTAAAGATAGAATGACAGGAAATCCTCACATATCAATAATCACCCTAAATGTAAATGGACTGAACTCACCAATGAAAAGGCACAGAGTAGCAGATTGGATCAAAAAACTAAACCCAACCATATGCTGTCTCCATGAGACACATCTCAGCTACAAGGACAAGCATAGACTCAAAGTGAAAGGGTGGAAATTGACACTCCAAGAAAATGGTACCCAGAGAAAATCAGGTGTAGCCATAATGATATCAGATGAAACAGACTTCAAGGTGAAAAAGATAACAAGAGACAAAGATGGACATTTCATAATGGTGAAGGGGACTGTACAACAGGAAGACATAACAGTCATCAATATTTATGCCCCCAATCAGGGAGCACCGAAATACACCAAGCAACTACTAACAGAACTAAAGGGAGAAATTGACCAAAACACAATTATACTAGGGGACTTATACACATCATAGACAGCTATGGATAGATCATCCAAACAGAAAATAAATAACGAAATAGTAGCCCTAAATGACACATTAGATGAAATGGACATAATTGACATTTATAGAGCACTTCATCCTAAAACATCAGACTATACATTCTTTTCTAGTGTACATGGAACATTCTCAAGGATAGACCATATATTGGGACACAAAATCAGTCTCAACAAATTTAAGAAGATTGAAATCATACCATGCATATTCTCTGATCACAAGGCTTTGAAATTGGATATCAACTGTAAAAAGAAAGCGGGAAAAAACACAAATACATGGAGATTAAACAACATACTTTTAAAGAAGGACTGGGTCAAAGAAGAAATTAGAGGAGAGATCAAAAGATACATAGAAACAAATGACAATGAAAATACATCCTACCAAAATTTTTGGGATGCAGCGAAAGCAGTTTTAAGAGGGAAATTTATCTCATTACAGGCCTATCTCAAGAAACAAGAAAACTCCCAAATAAATAACCTCATGTTACACCTTAAAGAACTAGAAAAGAAGAACAAGTGAAACCCAAGGTCAGCAGAAGAAAGGAAATAACAAAAATTAGAGTAGAACTAAATGAAATAGAGAACAAAAAGACAATAGAAAAAATTAATGTGACAAAGAGCTGGTTCTTTGAAAAGATTAACAAAATTGACAAACCCTTGGCTAGACTTACTAAGATAAAAAGAGAGAAGACACTGATTAACAAAATCAGAAATGTAAAAGGGGTAGATATCACGGACACCACAGAAATACAAAGGATCATCCAAGAATACTATGAAGGACTATATGCCACCAAATTCAACAACCTAGAAGAAATGGACAAGTTCTCAGAAACATATAGCCTTCCAAGGCTGAACCATGAAGAACTGGAAAATCTAAACAGACCGATCACCAGTAACGAAATTGAATCAGTCATCCAAAACCTTCCCAAAAGCAAAAGCCCAGGACCAGATGGCTTCACTAGTGAATTCTACCAAACCTTCAAAGAGGATCTAATACCAATTCTGCACAAACTCTTCCAAAAAATTGAAGAAGAGACAGTACTCCCTAACTCATTTTATGAGGCCAACATTACCCTGATACCAAAACCTGGTAAGGACAGCACAAAAAAAGAAAACTACAGACCAATATCTCTAATGAATACCGATGCAAAAATCCTAAATAAAATTCTAGCAAATCGAATACAACAATGCATTAAAAAGATTATTCATCACGACCAAGTGGGGTTCATCCCCGGGGCACAAGGATGGTTCAACATACGCAAATCCATCAATGTGATACATAACATAAACAAAATAAAGGACAAAAATCATATGATTATATCAATTGATGCAGAAAAAGCATTTGACAAGATACAACATCCATTTATGACTAAAACACTTAATAAAATGGTTATAGAAGGAAAATACCTTAACATAATAAAGGCCATATATGACAAGCCCTCTGCTAATCTCATAATTGATGGAGAAAAACTGAAGCCCTTTGCTCTACGTTCAGGAACACGACAGGGATGTCCCTTATCACCTCTGCTTTTCAACATAGTGTTGGAAGTCCTTGCCAGAGCAATCATGCAAGAGAAAGAAATAAAAGGCATCCAAATTGGGAATGAAGAAGTTAAATTATCACTCTTTGCAGATGACATGATGCTATATATAAAAAAAAACCCTAAAGACTCCACCAAAAAGCTACTAGAAACAATCAACGAATACAGTAAAGTTGCCGGCTACAAAATCAATGCACAAAAGTCCATTGCATTCCTATATACTAACAATGAAATCTCAGAGAAAGAAATACAAAAAACAATTCCTTTTGCAATTGCATCAAAAAGAATAAAATACCTAGGAATAAACTTAACCAAGGATGTGAAAGACCTATATGCTGAAAACTATAAGACATTTTTGAAAGAAATTGAAGAAGACACAAAGAAATGGAAAGACATTCCGTGCTCATGGATTGGAAGAATCAACATAGTTAAAATGGCCATATACCCAAAGCGATATACAGATTCAATGCAATCCCCATCAAAATCCCAATGGCATATTTTAAAGAAATAGAACAAAAAATCATCAGATTTGTTTGGAACCACAAAAGACCCCAAATAGCCAAAGCGATCTTAAGAAAAAAGAACAATAATGGAGGTATCACACTTCCTGACTTTGGCTTGTACTACAGGGCTACAATAATCAAAACAGCATGGTATTGGCAGAAAAACAGACACATAGACCAATGGAATAGAATTGAGAACCCAGAAATAAAACCACATAAATATGGACAGATAATTTTTGACAAAGAAGCTAAAAACATACAATGGAGCAAAGACAGCCTCTTCAATAAACGGTGCTGGGAGAATTGGATAGCCACGTGCAAAAGAATGAAACTGGACTGCTATTTGTCACCATGTACCAAAGTTAATTCAAAATGGATCAAAGACTTAAGCATAAGACCTGACACAATAAACTGCATAGAAATAAACATAGGTACTAAACTTATGGACCTTGGGTTCAAAGAGCATTTTATGAACTTGACTCCAAAGGCAATGGAAGTAAAAGCTAAAATAAACGAATGGGACTACATGAAACTTAAAAGCTTCTGCACAGCAAAAGAAACCATTGACAAAATAAAGAGGCCACCAACTGAATGGGAGAAGATTTTTGCAAACAGTGCCTCCGATAAGTGGCTTGTATCCAGAATATACAAGGAACTCATGCAACTCAACAATAAAAAAACAAACAACCCAATTGAAAAATGGGCAGAGGACTTGAAGAGACATTTCTCCAAAGAGGACATACAAATGGCAAATAGACATATGAAAAAATGCTCAACATCACTAATCATCAGAGAAATGCAAATCAAAATCACAATGAGATATCTCCTCACCCCAGTCAGAATGGCGATCATCAACAAGACAAATAGTAACAAATGTTGGAGAGGCTGTGGAGAAAAAGGAACCCTCATACACTGTTGGTGGGTATGCAGACTGGTGCAGCCGTTATGGAAGGCAGTGTGGAGGTTCCTCAAAGAATTACGAATAGAATTGCCATATGACCCAGCAATCCCTCTCCTGGGTATCTACCCAAAAAATCTGAAAACATTTAGAGATAAAGACATGTGTGATCCAATGTTCATTGCAGCTTTGTTTACGGTGGCCAAGACATGGAAATAACCAAAATGTCCTTCGATAGATGAATGGATAAAGAAGTTGTGGTATATATACACAGTGGAATACTATTCGGCAGTAAGAAAAGATGATATAGGAACATTTGTGACAACATGGATGGATCTTGAGAGAGTAATGCTGAGCGAAACAAGTCAGTCAGAAAAAGCAGAGAAACATGTGATTTCACTGATATGTGTATATAAACCAAAAACAACAAAAGAACAAGACAAACAAATGAGAAACAGAAACTCATAGACACAGACAATAGTTTAGTGGTTGCCAGAGGGTAAGGGGGGTGGGGGGTGGGGGTGGGAGATGAGGGTAAGGGGGATCGAATATATGGTGATGGAAGGAGAAGTGACTCTGGGTGATGAACACACAATGGGATTTATAGATGATGTAACACAGAATTGTACACCTGAAATCTATGTAATTTTACTAACAATTGTCACCCCAATAAATTTATTAAAAAAAAAAATAAAGTGAGATACATTTATTGTAGATAATTGAAAAATACAGAAAGATGAATAAAAGATCATTTGAAATCTCAAAAAAAAAAAAAAAAAGCTCAAATTAACATTAGAAGATATAAACTCTAGTCCTGACTGGTAGTAAGAAAGTGATCTGGGCATGTCATCCATCCTCTGTGCTCCAATTCCTTGTACTCAAAGTAATTGGTCTATGATGTAATTGCCTGTGACCAAGCTTATTCAAAGCACAGAATTTTAGTTTAAAAGGAATCAAGTATCAGTCATCCAACCTTAGTCCTGAGGGCAAGTAAAATATGCCATCATGCAGCATAAAATAGTAGTATTAAGTATTTACTGTGCTTATGGCACATTTAAGTACATTCACATATCTTTTAATTTACTCCTTTATGAGACGTGCATCATTTTTATCCCTATCCTACAGTAAAAAATACAATATGGGCAGATATTAATATCTTCCAATTTCTATTTCACTAAAATTTAGGATGTTGGATTCCAGATTCCATGGTCTGAAACATTATAACAAACACTGTCTGGTATTATACACTACACAAATGACTTTTTTTCTATTTAATGTAATACCATGAAGCAGGATTTACTCATTTGTAGAATAAGAAGATTGGATTAGATTATGCCTCCTAAATCAGTTTTAGCGTTCCTTCTTCCTGACTTCTCACTGCCTCTGGCTTTTCCCCAACTCCACCCTCAGTTATATTATTTATGAGATTCTTAACATGTCTTTTGGTTTTCTTTGCTTGTATAATAACTTTTAAGAATCATTGACTTAGTGTAGGAAAGGACTTTAAACATGTAGGACCAAATTCTTACCCACTTCCATATCCTCAATTATTGCCCACCTCATTCTGACTTTATAAATTTATAAGAAATTTGAACATATATCCTCTTAGTATGCACTTAGAATGCCCATTGGAGGCATGCTTACATGAAGTTTTATGTTTTAAAACCTATCTCTCACTGTAATTGGTTAGACTAGTTTGTTAGTATGTCAGAAATGTTTTATTTTAAACTCAATTTCTATGAGCATTTAGTTTTGAAGCTTATGGTAACTGTTGCTCTTATTTCTACACTAATGCAGAAGTCATACGAGTATTCCATAACTTTCTAAGTTTTATTCTGTTCATTCTGAAAATTTACATATGACTCAACCTGATCATATCATTAGCAGGATAATCTTCAGAATTATGAAAGATAGTCATAAACTACTTCAGCATTTTAAGTTTAGTGGAAAAATTTGTGTTTCCTTTACAGAAAACCTGTGGTTTTGAACACTTAGAATATTTTTTTATGCTAATACTCATTTTCTCAGTGGAGAATAGCATAAAGAATATTATACTTCATAATATTATCATAATGCTTAATATTGTAAAACACTTTTTAATAATACTGGAAACAACATATTGTATTCTTTCTTGTTAATAAAGTTTAATCACTTAGCTGAATGAGAACCATTGCTTGTCGTTGTTTCACATATGCATAAAAATATTCAAATCTCTTTCTAGACATTATTTCCAGAGTATGCACACAATTTGGATGTGTTGTAATATAAAAACAATTTAACTTCAAAACAGATACAATATATTGTTATAAGTTTAGAGGCTAAAATGATATTCCATTATATCATAAAATACACAGGCTAAGTTAATTTATATTGTATGATCAAAATGCATGTAATTCTTCAGATTTTCTACATTATGGAAAAATAAAACAGGGAGGATTATTCCTTGTCTGAAACTGATTTATAACATCTGTATATGACATATTTCCCTTCATTTTCCTCAAAGAGAATATAAAATGTAAGATATATGACTAACACACAGGAAAACACTGTATCTCAGAATGAACTGGTAAATAGCTACGGATGGGAGTAAGGCATAATGCCAGCCCTCATGCTTCTGAGCAAAATAATTTTCACTGGATTTTTGTTTGAATTTTAGAATTTATTTTTTTAAAATGATTTTAAAAAATACTTCAATTTACCATGGAAGATACAGCTCTCATTAAATCTCCAGGGAGCAACTATAGTTGCTTTCTGTAAGTCACTGTTTAATTATTTTCTGTGTTGCCCCCAGACCATAAGAATGTTTACCAATAAGTTAAAAGTCTCAGGAACTAAGAGGAAGGTAACATTTTCTGCATTCATTTTTATTATCTTTTTAAATATCAGGTCGGAAATCAGGTTCTGTTTTGATTTTCCCTCACAACCTAATAAGTACTGGTTAGATTTGTAATTAGCAAAACTGGGTCATGTCAAGTGCAGAGTGACTTGGCAACAGCTAGGTGAATGTTGGTATTTGTCGCAAGTGCCTGTAAGGCAGTCGCCACATTTCAGTTTCTTCCTGAAAGTCAAGGGGACATTGACCCCTCAGCAGGGCTCCACATTCCTGCGTGGTACTCATGACATGAGTGGGGACAAACTCCCGGCACACAGGTTCCGATAGAGTGAGTAACACAGCTTTATTTGGGAACCAATGTCCCTCCAGAGACCAATGCTCTCGTAAGCACAGAAGGTTATATAGAATAGAAGAGAATTTAATGATGAACCAAGTCCCAGAGTCAATTGAGGTGGAGAAGGTCCATGGTCTGGGAGAGATGACTGGGCCCACGACGGGTCTGAGGCAAGCTGGTCTTGCAAGGAAGAACTTCGGAGAGTCCCGGAGTATCGGGGCTTGCCACTTGCAGAGGATTCTGTCAGATAGTGTCTGGCTCAGAGCCTTGTGAGGGTCTTAGCTGAGCACCCAGCTAGACTACTCATGGCATTGCTCTGGAATTCTGCTTTTATCCTCTTTTCCTTGGACTTGTTTACTTCTTCGGTGATAACCAAAAGTGGTTTGCCAGGAGTTGTTTATCTCTTAGGTGATAGCTAGATGTTTTTTGCCAGGAGATTTTTACCTCTTAGATGAAAACAAGAAGTTGTTTTGGTGAGGTGTTTATCACTCAATTTTGTTATGCTCAGTTTCAACCAAAAACATCATTTTTACTTCACTCTTATCAGTCTCAAACATATGAGGCCATAGCCCTGTCCCTACTAGTAAACAACTTGTTTTGCGAACCTCAATCCAACATATATAATACATTTTATATGCTCTATATATGCCATACCCTGATTTCTGAAATGTTATAAAGAAAACATTGAGGAAATCACAATTATTGTGTTTTAGCGAAAAGTTTACCTGTGCAACAGGTGCATTTTATATATTTCAGCAAATACCATCCAAAAATAATACATATCATAAAAAGCAAAATTTCTTTAAGTCCACTCCAAACATTTCCAATGACAAAATTCCAGGTATTGCGAAAGAAATACAAGGGTTATATGTACTCCATGAGCAAGAAAAGTGTGTAGGCGCAGGGATCTCTTAATGAGTCCCCAAAAGGAACAAGGTGTACTTAATTCAGTGGCTATGCCTTCCTTGGATAACCCTGCATTCATGGTATAAACCAATGCCTGTATTTTGGTTGTATGTGCCTCCAATGCCTAGAGGTGTTTAATGGTGTCATCATGAGTGGTCTTTAGGGCATCCAAATTTTGATGAATAGCTTCCTTGATTGTAATGGAAATAATCCAAGGAACTGGTTTTCTAGTATCTGCCACCATGGGTTTGTTAGTAGAAGTCATGTAACTATAACCATTAAAAGTAATATTAATGACATTCAAAACATGTATGCAAGCTGTAAAAGTTCAATTGTTATCTGACACGACTGAGTGATTAAAATATAATAAATGAGATATGTTGCGTGTACACAAAATCCACGCGCCATCACCCAAGCTCTTTACCAGTGTTGGGGTTTCAGTTTGTAGCATAGGAATATCAGACAAGGTAACTTCTACAGGATGCATAGTGAAGTAAATAGATGAAGTGAAAGGATGAACAAGATCTCTAGGAAGGTAATAACCTTGTAGATAAAAGGGTATTTCAAGGGGAACAAAGGTTCATCCCTGAATTGTGACAGGTGTAGCATAAGAGTTATAGAAAGTACTGAAGCTGTATCTATTAGTTCTATTAGATTGATCTGACATTCACCGTTGGCTGTACAGACAGATGGCCTGGAATAATCCATTTCTAACAGAGAAGAAGTGCTCCAAGAGTTAGTAGATGCAATACCATAATTGAGGAGTCTCTGAATGTCAGCATAGGCAAGCTGCAGCAAAGTGTACATTTTATCAGTGTCCTCTTCTCTGGTTTTCTAAGTAGTGGGATCTTAAAAAAAATTGCTTTCACTGCTCATGTTGTTCTTGTAGTATATGTAATGTTATTGCTCTCCTCATAATCTTCATAATCCTCATCATGATAACCATCATAAACATCCTCCTCCTCTTCTCCAGGTACCGACCAAAAGTTATAGATTAAATTGGGAAAGCCCTTGTAAGAGTCCAGTATTGATTGGAAGCATGTAGAATTAGGGCTGAGACTATATGATTTAATTTGGGTAATATCAATATCTATGCCAAAAGATGTGTCATTATATTGTGTAGAGCCTTTGTGAATTTTAAAAGTTTCTGCATCCTCTAGGTCTTCTAAGTATACTGAAAAGTGAGATGTTATATTATTAAAATCCTGATTTAATGTACAATAATCCAATTGTGTACATTCTATCAGTGTATCCTTGCAAATTTGGACATCTTGTCTTTGTGGTGTTTGGTGTGTAAATTCTCTCCATCCCCTGGCAGTCTGCAGTCTTTACAGTATAACCTGCGTGCACCTGTCCTGTATCTGACAGATAGCAATAGGATTGAACCTTGAGCCATGATAGGATCTGTGCTCCTCTGTTAAAATACGTACTGAAAAGCCTAGAAGTATTACACAGAATGTATTCAGGAATATGTTCCTCTAATCCTGGTGCTGGAAGGAGAGTGGCATCTGTGAGTATCCTATATGTTGCTCTTACAGGTGGTAATAAAGTAAGGGGAGATGGAGCTTCAGTATGAATTGTAGCAGAGATTGTGTTATTAATAGGGTCTATACCTGCGAGTATAAGGAGGGTGGATAGAAGTTTCTGAAAGCATGTGTTCTAACAGTGGAACTGCATAATGACTAGGAGTAGGTAATTCAGGTCTAGCAAGCAAAATTTCAGGGTTATATTTTCTCCGATGCTTAAGAAGCAACGGACAAATACATGTACCATATATACTAAAGCCAAGCGAATCCTATATTTCCATATTCAGTTTGATGTCTAGCCAAAAGCTGTGTGCTTCAACAAACTTGTATCAGTAAGTCCTTATGTTCTTTCATTAAGGTCCCATTCCTTACAGGCGTGAGAAGATCAAATCTATGCATCCAAGAAGAGTCTTCCTGCGGTCCTCATCTAGAGCCACAATGTTTCCAGAAGACACAAGATATAATTGGTAAACTTTACAGTCAGCCTCTGCAGTGGTGTTATCCTGACAGCAATTTCTAGTCCCACAAATGGTGTAGTGTCCGATCAAAATATGGCTGTATAGATTAGGATCAAATAAACAAGAAAGCTGAAAACTATGCAAGTGAATCTGCAAGGTGAAATCATTTGTGATAGTGGTAAAGTTAATTAGGGTTTGATTTGTAATTCCTGTAATCCCCTTCTAATCTCCCTATTATTTGTTCTTCTACCCAAAATGTAGTTTCTCAGATTCCTAGTTGTCGTGCAGAATGGCCTGCAGGGTCTCAGCTCCCGCTCCCCACATAAGAACGCAGAACACGGTGAGGCCAAAAAGGAACACCCACGGAGCCATAGGTAGGGTAATCACACCACTATAGTCTCACTGGAAGCTGGATTCACATGACGTGCAACCTGCTGTCCATTTTTCTGCCAACCGACCGACTTGCAATCGCCTCTCTGCAATCCGCAATCCACACTCCGCCACTTGCTAGCTCAGCCACCATCTTCTTGCTAGCCCCCATTGTTCTGCTAGTGTAGCCACGGCAGTTATATTAGTGGCCAATGGCTCACTGGTTACAGCTGAGGGCCAACTTGCCACAACTGATGGCCATCCAATCACAGTTGATGGCCATTTACTACCTGAACCAGCATCTTTCCACGTAAGGCCGAGAGCCTGGAAACTGCACTCCTGGCTCTGTCCCACACTAGTTATAATTTCATCTTCTGTCCAATGTTTTGGTTCTAAAGGTCCAACACATTGTCTGGTTTTGGCATTCCTATGTGTGTTAAAAAATTGAATCCTCCTAGTTAAATATTTCTGTGTCTCTGTAAAAGTGTCTAATAGTAGTCTAATGATAATAGTTTGCCGTGAGCCTGGTGTCATGAGGGGTCTCTGGTCCCGCTCCCCGTATAAGAACACAGGATATGGTGACTGTGGGGACAGAGCCCCAGAGAGCAGTTTCCAGGCTCTCGGCCTCACATAGAAAGGTGATGGCTCAGGTAGCAGATGGTCATCAGCTGTGACTAGTTGGCCATCGGCTGTTACCGGTTAGCCATTAGCCACTGATATAACTGCCGCGGCTAAACTAGCGAAGTGGTGGTATAGTGGTGTGGCGGAGTGTGGATTACAGATTGTAGGGAGGCGGATTGCAGCTAGCAAGTGGGGTTGGTTGGCAGAGACAAGTGGACAGTGTGTTGCGGATCGTGTGGCTCCTGCCTCCTGTGTGTCCAACCCAGCCGCCAGCGAGACTCTAGTGGTATGACTCCCCTATCTATGTCTCCGTGGGTGTTCCTTTTTGGCCTCACCATATCCTGCGTTCTTATGTGGAGAGTGGGACTAGAGACCCCACATATCACCCCGCATGACAATGAGGCCAAAAAGGAACACCCACAGAGCCATAGATAGGTGTGTCATACCACTAGAGTCTCGCTGGCAGCTGGGTTGGACACACAGGAAACAATAGCCACAGGATCCGCAATCTGCCATCCACTTCTCTGCCAACCAACCCACCCCTAGCCTAGCCACGGCCATTATATTAGTGGCTAATGGCTAACTGGTTACTGCTGATGGCCAACTAGTCACAGCTGATGGCCATCTACTACCCAAGCCAGCACCTTTCCACTGAGTTCGAGAGCCTGGAATCTGCTCTCTGGGACTCTGGCCCCACACTGGGTTAAGTGATTTTCTAAAGTTTAAAGCAATTTATAGATTATATTTGTGTTCTTCAGATTTTCTATAGGTGTTGTGGGAACAGAGCCCCAGAGAGCAGTTTCCAGGTTCTTGGCCTCACATGGAAAGGTGCCGGCTCAGGTATTAGATGGCCGTCAGCTGTGGCTAGTTGGCCATCAGCTGTAACCCTTGAACCATTGGCCACTAATATAAATGCCGCGGCTGTGCCGGGGAGTGGGAGTCGAGGAGAGTCGGTCGAGTGGCAGAAAAGCAGACAGCGGGTCGCACGTCGTGTGAATCCAGCCTCCAGTGAGACTATAGCGGTATGACTCCCCTACCTATGGCTCCGTGGGTGTTCCTTTTTGGTCTAGCCACATCCTGCATTCTTATGTGGGGAGAAGAAGCAGAGACCCCGCAGGTCGCCCTGCATGACACATGGCGCAGCGAGCAGAGTATGGTGTCGGCTGAAACTCTCCGGAATGTACTGGAGCAGTTTACACGTATAAAAGCTCAGTTTCATAAGCAGGGTATGGTGCTGGCCAAAACCTACCGAAGCATGGTGGAGCGGTTTGTGCGTGTGAGGGCCCAGCTTCGGGAGGCCCATGAGGAGCGACACCGGGAACAGGAGGAGTGGTCTGCTTGGGAGACTCAAGCCTCCAGCTGGCACATCACCCTCTTGGCCATAGAAGGCGTTGTCCTCCTTTTGTTGATCTGCTGCGGCCTTGGGCTCCAAGGGTTGTGGACATCTTACATGGAGGCCTCCACCCACTCAGACACCTGGCACGGTGAGCAAGATTCTGACCAGGTAGGAATGGCGTCTGACTCTGGGCAGGAGGACGTGTGGCCCCCACACAGTGTGTGGTGCCTGGTGGCCACTGTTCTCAGGAGTTGGACCCCCAAGGAAAGGTGGGAGGACATGGACGGCTCTCCGGCCAGCATGGAGAGGGCCCTGCAGGCTCTGGCTGAGCGGTTGCTGGAGGAGGAAAAGGCTACAGTCGGCCGCATGGGCTGGATGTTCCTCACGGCCTTGAGTCTCAACATGGAAAATACACTTAAGGAAATGGCCCAGGTGCCAGACCAGGTGTCCCAGGTGGAGGTGCTGGAAGCTTGGGTCCGCCTGTTAGAACAGGGGCCTGTGGGGGCAGAGCCCCAGAAAGTAGTTTCCAGGCTCTCGGCCTCGCATAGACAGGTGCTGGCTCAGGTAGTAAATGGCCAACTGTGATTGCATGGCCATCAGCTGTGGCTAGTTGGCCGTCAGCTGTAACCAGTGAGCCATTGGCCACTAATATAACTGCTGCGGCTACGAAGGAGAGCCGAGGAGAGTGGAGGAGAGTGAAAGAGAGTCTTCGGTGGGTTGCAGACAAAACGGACAGAAGGTCGCACGTCCAGTGAACCCAGCCTCCAGTGAGACCGTAGTGGTATGACTCCCCTACCTATGGCTCCGTGGGTGTTCCTTTTTGGCCTCACCATATCCTGCGTTCTTGTATGGGGAGCGGGACCAGAGACCCCGAATGACACCCTGCATGACAGGGCCCCAAGGTGGAGACTCTGAGGCAGAGGCAGAGGAAGCGAGTGGAGACAATGTAGTTCCCAACCCCCAAGCCTGGCCAATCTTGAAGCAAAGGGTAAAACGTGAGTAACCTTTTGGATCCGGGGGCATTGCTGCCGACAATCCAGCTGTGAATGAGTTCACAACCTACATCCCTTACACTCCCACTGAGTTGCAGGAGCTGGGGAGGTGGTACAGACAGCGCCCTGGAGATCCAGTCTTGGCTTGGCTACTACGTTTATGGAATGAGGGAGCAGACAACATTCTCTGCTCCGCAGGCAAGATGGAAAAGTTAGCCTTCGTGACAGTGCATCCGTCCCTGTGACAAAGGTTACAGAACTGCCATAGGTTGGCCCACGACCAGGGCAACCATTCTCTAATGCAGTGGCTCACTGCTGCAGTACACACATTATGGGGACAAGCTGGCGAGCTGCCAGACACTGTCAGTAAATGGCAGTCATATACGGAACTTACTCAAATCATCTGTGAAATGTGTATGAGACATGCTATGTTCAACACTAATATGTGGGGGCCGGATGACGAGCTTTTACAGCCAGCATGAGAGATCTGGTTTTGGATACTGCACCTGCGAGTGCTTTTGGATCCTTGGTTGCTATTCTTACACCATATGTGGGGCGACGGATCCATGAAGTTACAACTGCCATGGCCACCCTAGGGAATGTTGAAAGCCGGAGGTGAAGGAATTTAAGACAGGAGGTCCGCGCAGTTGATACCTGGAAGCCCAAACCAAAGGTAAAGGGGCGAGGTCGTGGGCCTCAGAGAGTAACACGCACACAGATGTGGCGTGATCTCATGGCAGCAGGGGTCGATAGGAAGAAAATAGACTGACAACCCAATGCACTCCTGCTGGAACTTTGGAAACAGTTGCATCCGGAACAGCAATTCCGGAGAAGCCTAAAGGAGAAGTCTGGGAAAGTGCAACCCGTGTCCCTTCTGGACTTCATGCGGCCGCTTGAGGCCGACTCCTTTCAGCTTGATTAGGGGTGGGGCCAAGGTACCCAGTTAGAGGGGACGAGCAGGGACCAGAGGCCCCATGTGGACCTGTCCATACATTGGTCCCCTTCTAATATGCAGAGGGTTTTGGCCCTAGTTGACACTGGCGCCGACTGCAGTCTTGTTTATGGGAACCCAAAACTGTTCCCCGGACCAGAAATCTGCATTGATGGCTATGGGGGAAAGACTGTGACTGTGAAATCCATTTCCTTACCACTGGGTATAGGAAGGCTTCCCCCTTGTACCGTCAAGGTTTATGTCTCCCCCGTTCCAGAGTATATTCTAGGGGTGGATGTGCTACATGGCCTCAGCTTACAGACGTCGGTAGGAGAGTTCCGTCTCCGGATCTGGGTGGTGAAAGCGGCGACACGCGGGCATGCTCACCACCCTCCTCAAGTGTTGCCACAGCCCCGGCTCATGGTTACAGTGTGACAGTACCGCCTGCCAGGAGGACAGGAGGAGATTGGTCGTACAGTATTGGAATTGGAGAAGGCACATATTGTAAGGCCAATGCACAGTCCCTTTAACTCCCCAGTATGGCCTGTCAAGAAGCCAGATGGGACCTGGTGAATGACTGTGGACTACAGGGAGTTAAGTAAGGTGACACCACCCTTGCACGCTGTAGTGCCTTCAATTCATGATTTGATGGATCGTCTGACTGTCCACCTGGGAACGTATCACTATGTAGTGGACTTGGCCAATGCTTTTTTCTCCATTGATAATGCATCTGAGTGTCAAGAGCAGTTTGCTTTTACTTGGGATGGGTGACAGTGGACTTTTCAAGTCCTTCTGCAAGGACACTTGCATAGCCGCACTATCTGCCACAGGCTTGTGGCACAGGATTTGTCACAGTGGGATCACCCATCCTCTGTGTCCTTGTTTCATTATATCGATGATATTTTATTAACATCAGATTCTCTGTCTGATTTAGAGTAAGCAGCTCCCTCTCTTCTCTGCCACCTGAAGTCACGCGGTTGGGCGGTGAATGAGGAAAAGATCCAAGGCCCTGGCTTATTTGTCAAGTTTTTGGGTGTTGTGTGGTCGGGTAAGACAAAGGTCATACCTGAGGCGATTATTGATAAGATACAAGCCTTTCCCCGGCCGACCAAGGTCTCCCAACTGCAGACGTATTTGGGTCTGCTAGGATATTGGAGGGCGGTTGTACCTCATTTAGCACAAATGGCAAGGCCCTTGTACAATATGATAAAAAAGGGGGCCTCCTGGGATTGTACAGAGGCTATAGAGCAAGGCTTCATTGCCACGAAACGGGCAGTGCAGCAGGCACAGGCTGTGCAAGTAGTGGACCCCGGCCACCAATTTGAACTTCATGTTCACGTAACCCAAGACGGGTACAGATGGGGCCTCTGGCAACGGCAGGAGCATCTCCGGTTGCCAGTGGGATTTGGTCCCAATTATGGAAGGGAGCAGAAGTCCACTACTCTCTAATAGAGAAACAGCTGGCTGCAGTGTATGCAGCCCTAGTGGCCACAGAAGCCATCACAGGAACGGCACGGGTGTTGGTTCAAACAATCTATCCAGTCCAGGGGTGGGTCCGTACGTGGACCCAGGGACCCAAAACGGGGGTGGCACAGGCCACCACCCTCGCCAAGTGGGGAGCCTACTTGGAGCAATGTAGCACCCTTAGTTCAAGCCCTTTGAGCAGAGAGCTACAACAGGTCCTGGGGCCTGTGGAGCTTGTAGCCCAGGCTGAGCCAAGCGCTCTGCCTAGAGGGGAGGACTTGGAGCCCTTGCCCTACAAAGGACAGTCCCCAGTACCTGAGGATGCCTGGTTTACTGATGGTTCTAGCCGAGGGGCTGCAGCTGTTTGGACGGCTATTGGTGTGCAACCCAAAACAGACACTATTTGGATTGATACTGGGACCAGCCGGAGTAGCCAGTGGGCTGAGATACGGGCTGTGGGGATGATAATCAGCCACGAGCCCGGGCCCCTAGTTATTTGTACTGACAGCTGGGCGGTGTTCCGGGGCCTAACATTGTGGCTCCCTACATGGAAACACCAAAACTGGTTGGTAGGACACCGTGCACTGTGGAGTCAAGTCATGTGGCAGGACCTCTGGGACCTAGGACAGAGAAAGGAGGTGACCCTAATGCATGTCACAGGTCACTCCCCATTAGTGTCCCAGGTGATGATGAAGCAGATGCCCTAGCATGGTTAGAATGGGCTCCTGTCACTGATGTGGCCCATTGGCTGCATAGGAAATTGCAGCACGCTGGAAGCCGAACCATGTGGCAGGTGAGCAGAGGCTGGAGTCTGCCTTTGAAATGGCAGGAGATAGCAGATACCTACTATGACTGTGCTGTTTTTGCCCAGGACAGCCCCCAAAGGCGGAGGCTCCCATGGGAGACACAGCAGATTACGCGAGGGAGGGTGCCCCTCACTCACTGGCAAGTGGATTACATTGGACCCCTGCCTAAGGCCAGCAATGCTATATACACATTTACAGCAGTGGACAGTGCTACAGGGTTGATGTTTGCTTTGCCGTGTCTGGCTGCAGATCAGCGGCATAGAGTGGTCACTCTTACCCGGCTGTGTGCCCTCTATGGTAGCCCCCAAGTATTGAAAGTGACAGGAGTACCCATTTTATGGGGTGGGAAGTGCAGCGCTGGGCTGCCAGGATGGACGTGCAATGGTTGTTTCATGCTCCATATAACCCGCAAGCAGCTGACATGATTGAACTCTATAATGGCCTTTTGAAGCAAGGTCTCTGCGTGTCAAAGTATCCGCCCACGATGGGTGACTGGGACTCATGTCTATGGGACATCCTGAGAGTCCTGAATGAGAGACCACGGAAGGGAAGGCCTGTACCATTAGAAGCTCTGCTACATGGAACGGCCGCTCCCATTCAACCACAAGTTACCACCAGTGAGACTCTGTACCACCTGTGAGCCCGCTGGTGGCTAGGTTGGAGGCACAGGAAGCAGGAGCCATATGATCCACAACCCACCATCCATTTGTCTCTGCCAACCAACCTCACTTTCTAACTGCAATCTGCCTGTCTGCAATCCAGAATCCACACTCCGCTCTTGCTAGCCCAGCCACCATCTTCTTGCTAGCCCCCATTTTCTGCTAGTGTAGCGACGGTAGTTATATTAGTGGCCAATGGCTCACTGGTTACAGCTGACTGCCAACTAGTCACAGCTGATGACCATCCAGTCACAGTTGATGGCCATTTACTACCCGAGTGAGCACCTTTCCACATGAGGGCGAGAGCCTGGAAACTGCATTCCTGGCTCTGTCCCCACTTATATATTTCACTAAGCACACCAAAGATAAAAAAACTGGCTGTTTTACTTTCTCAAATTCCATTGCCCTAGTTTGTCTGTTAGGTAGCCTTACCGCTACATAAGTGCATATGCATCAGTATCTATTGCATAGCCTATGTCCTAAATTATACAGGTGGGATATCCCCTCCTGAGGGCCCCATGACCTGATAATGTTTTGGGGGTTTGCTGAAAGGGTGTATTTGAGGCACATGCTATCCCCTCCAGTAGACATATTCACGAAGGAAAAAGGTAATTGTGTGGACAGACCCAGGAGTGCAGTTTCCAGGCTCTCGGCCTCACGTGGAAAGGTGCTGGCTCATGTAGTAAATGGCCATCAACTGTGACTGAATGGCCATCAGCTGTGGCTAGTTGGCCGTCAGCTTTAACCAGTGAACCATTGGCCAATAATATAACTGCCGTAGCTGTGGTAGCAGAAAATGGGAGCTAGCAAGAAGATGGTGGCTGAACTAGCAAGAGCAGATTGCAGAGAGATGGATGCCACTAGCGAAAGTATATACTAGTATGACTCCCCTATCTATGGCTCCATGGGTGTTCCTTTTAGGCCTCACCGTGTCCTGCATTCTTATGTGGGGAGCGGGAGCTGAGAACCCACATGACACCCTGCATCACATATTCCCTCGTCCATCAGGGATCATATCCTGTGGGGAGTTTATTTTTATGATCCTTAATGGTGACTTTATAAGGAAATTTACAAGGTTTGTTGTCAATTGGCAAATCGACAATGTCTGGTGAACAATTTAAATAGGAGTGAGGTGGCTCACAACCAAGTCTTTCCCTTTGATTTAAATGGAAACCTACAACATCCAGTGCAAATTGAAAAGAAGATTGTTGCTCTAGTAATTTTAGTTCCTTTTTTTAAAAGTCCATTGAATCTTTCAATATTGCCTGAAGCAGTGCGATTATAAAGCAAATGATATCGCCATTGAATTTCTAAAAGTTGTGCCAATTTTTTAGTTGCTGTGGAGGTAAAATGTGATCCTTGATCACTTTCAATAATCTTAGGTGGTCCATAGAAACACCATCGAAGAGTTTCTCTTTGCGCTGCCTTTGATGTGGGTTTGTGACAGGCTAATGAAATTCCTATGCCAGAGAATTTATCCATCAAGGTGCATTCTTTTTTTTGGGCATACGAATGTGTTAATGGTCCAATAAAATCAATTTGACAAAGAAAATTAAAGTGTGTATAGATGTATTATCACGTGGTTCTTTATATTTATATCTGTCACTAAATGTTTTGCAATCAAAACATGTAGAAATAATATGCTTAATGCATTGTCATGGAATTTGTAAACCATTTAGTCAGCCAATTATAATGGGAATGTGTTCCTTAATGCCTAAATGCCTATGTGGTTGTGTTTTGGGGTCTAAGGATTGTGTTTTGTCTGGTTCATTAGGATGCTTAAATGCTCCAGTTGTATCATAGTCTTGATATTTAATAGGACATTAGGTGTGTCTCTTTGGGGTAGATAATGAATCCTTAGATTCTACCCTTAGCTCTGATTCTTTGGTGAGAGAGTCTGCAATGTTATAGCATTCATCTGGTGTTTCACCCTTTCTGTGTGTTGATACATGTGTAACTAAGATTTTAATCTGTTCAGCTAATAAACTTAGTTCTTTCCTGTAATCCCTGGACCAGACTTCTCTGCCATTAATTTTGAAATCTGTGTTTTTCCATCTTTGTGACCAAATTGTAATTCCATTAGCAACTGTCCAGGAGTCAGTAAAAATTCTGACCATAGGTTGCTTTTCTTGTACTGAGTGTCTCACTGCCAACACCACAGCTATGAGCTTTGCATGTTGAGCAGAACTTGTTCTTTGAGAACCACGACATCCTCTGGCCTGAAAGCTGCTGCTGTCCATGCAGTCATGCCCTTAGTTACCAATGCTGAGCCCTCTGTGAATCAGATGTTGTATAAGACAGGAGACCAGGATAAGCTCCATTTTCCTATTGAGACATGGATTTGCTCATCCCTCGGACCAAGGTCCGGCAAGTCTATCTCTGCCTTGTAAATCTCCTCTGTGAGAAGACTAGCTTGCCCTCTCAGGGCAGTATCCCCGCCTTGTATATACCATTTCAGGCTAGCAACCACTGGTCACATTGGACGCTCATTGTTTCTTCTGGTGACAGCTTAGTCCATTGTAGGAGAGGTACTGTGGTTCGAACAGTGAGCTTGGTGTTGCCTGTGAGAGGCTCAGTTGATTTTAAAACCTCATATAAGAGCCAGATGGATTGCTCAAATTTAGTATATTTATTAGGGAAGTATGGAAGTCACTTGGTCCAGAAACCACATGGTTTGAACAGTCTGTCACCCTTTCTTTGGTCCATAGAGACCATGCGCCATGATCACCTGTCTGTACTAGTTCCAAACGCAAGTCATCGCCTTGTGAAAGGTTATAACATAGTCTTTTAACCGCTGAAAAGCTTTCTCCTGTTCTCAGTCCCCCCAAAATTTTCTGCCTTCCTAGTTATTTTGTACAATGGTGCCAGCAATGCTCCCATATGAGGAATGTGTTGTCTGCGATAGCCAAACAATCCTATCAGCCTCTGAGCCTGTATCTTATCCTTGGTGCTGTTAGAGCTTTAATTTTGTCAGTTGCTGAATGTGGTGCTTGTCTGTCTTGTGAATTCCATGTTATGCCTAAAAATTTAACAGTTGTTGCGGGACCTGAGGTCTTTTCCTCATTTATGGTCCATCCTTTTGATCTTAAGTCCTATATAGGCATAGGAGTTAATTGGGTTCCTATCATAATTATGTATAGTGAGAGGAGTTTTATATGCTTTGGAGAGTGTACCTCCAAGCCCTTCAATATTGCAGGATGGGAATAGTCCCAAATTTCTGCTATTTGTTTGATTCAACAGAGTAACCTGTGAGCCTGTACCACCTGAGGGTGTGAAAAAATTTCTGTACATAACTTTATATAAGGTCTATTATCCCTGGGTCGACCATGGGTGTTAGCTATGTCAACCTGGGGGTTTACCTGTTTTTTGAACAGAATTTCTGAGTTTATTGTAACTGTGATTGTTGGTCATCTCTAGGATTCCATCTAGGATTCCTGTTAAGAGGTTGTCTTAGGGGTTGTGTATTTCTCCTAGACTTATTTTGAAAATTAGGGCTCCGGTAAGAATTACCCTGAAAATTGGAATTCTGCTGTGGATTCCCTGAAAAGGTATTTACCTGCTGATTTCTTGGAGTCCAGTTTCTTGGAGACCATCTCCTGAACATATTAATAATGGTTCCTGGTTTTGGGAAAAATCTGCTGTTCCAGAACCTGTTAAGTGTCTGCCTAGGGTTGTCTTGTTTCCTGGTTTGTTGCTGTGGCATAAAGCTTCTGCTGGGATTCCTGATTTGTTCATTGAATGTAAATTTTGGAATGCCATGGAGTTCCTCTGCCAGTCTGAAGACCTTAATTATGTCTTCAATTATCCCTGCCTGTGCTATTGAATTCATATATGACATTTTTAGGTGTGGTGTGGTTCCTCTGAGTATGGTTTTCTTTATTGCATTTGAAGCAGTAACCTGTATGGGAGTGTTAATATTTTTGTCATGTATCATTGCTAGAATTGCCAATTTTCTAGTGACTTTGATGGCTTGGGCTGTGTCCTTCCAGTGTAAACCATCCCCCAGGGACGTTAGGTCCACTGTAGGGTATGTGGATCGCCAAGCCTTTGCAATTCAATCCCATAGTGTCAGTATCCCTGTTGGGTATGCCTGAGTTATGGCCAATAGCTGTGCATTCAACTGAGATTGCTCAGTGATAGCTGACATTTGTCCTGTAAGCATGATAGTGTTTGTTCCTTTATCCCAAATAGGAAGGAGCCATTCTGTATGTGCCAAATCTTTTTGTGAGAAATCAATCCTCATGGTTTGGAGTTCTGCTCTAGTGAATTATCTTCCTTCCTCTAGGTATTGTAGTATTCCCTGTCCATGATTATAATCTTAAACCTGTTTTCTAGATAATACTGGTCTAGCCTGGTAGACTTCCTCTGGGGCCCATGGATTATCATAATCTGCTGGATTCTCTGGGTGCGAATCCCTTCGTTTCCATTCATCATCAGTTTTAAACCTAACATTTAGGTTTTCTGCAGATGTGCTCAAAACATTCCTGGTCAATGTCTTCCCTTTATTCCTGTCCTCATCAACCTGCGAGAGGCTTTTAAGCAAAATCGCAGGAATTTCCTGCATGGGCGCGCTCGAAATTAATGGATTCACATTATTGGGATTTTTGAGGTCCATCCGTACATCCTCAGGGGTTTGTACAGGAAGCCGTTTCCTGACTTCTGGTCCGTCTCATAGAATGTGTCCTCCTTATTAAGCACAGTATTTGGACGTCTCCTAACACTAAGCTTCTTTTTTTAGGGATTTAGCTAGGGTCCACATCGAGAGAGAGAGAGAGAGAGAGAGAGAGAGAGAGAGAGAGAGAGAGAGAGAGAGAAGGAAATAATATGTAAAAGAAACAGAAAACAAGCTATAGAAGTTTGGATGCAAGAGAATATAAGCAATTAGTTTTCCAGACCAAAAATTTGCATTTCACAGTTCCAGCTATTAACAAATTCTCAATTTTTTCCTCACACAATTCAGCTCTTTGATATATTATTTTGGCTATCCAATGTTCCGTATGTTGTTACCCAGTATCATTGAGCACCAGATGGATTTTAAGAAAACATTTTCCTTCCTCTGTTTTTTTTTTTTTTTAAAGAAGGGAAGAGCTCAAAGTGGCCCAGGTGGGAATCAAACCAACTGCCTGGGGGTTACCAGCAGTAATCGGTAACCAACTGAGCTAAATGGCCTCTGGGAAGGTTTTTGTTCTTAAAGGGACAGTACTGATTATGGCAGATTGCACCAATTTACAGCAGATGACGCCAATTTACAGCGAATGACGCCAATTTATGGCAAACTACACTGATTTATGGCAGCGGCGTGGGCATCAGCTGTGAAGTTGGCAGGGAAGTGAAAGTTCCGACCATGCTAATTTAAAGTCCACTATGCCAATGAGAATGACAACTATGCCAATTTAATGTCACGAGTGCCTGCCTGTAAGGCAGTCGTCACACTTCAATCTTCCTGAAAGTCAAGGGGACATTAACCCATCAGCAGGGCCTTATGTCCCTGGCTGGTACTCGTGAGGTGAGTGGGGAACAAAGTCCCGGCACACAGGTTCAGACAGAGTGAGTAACACAGCTTTGTTTGGGAGCCAATGTCCCTCCAGACGCCAATGCTCTGGTAAGCACAGAAGGTTATACAGAGTAGAATAGAATTTAATGACGAACCAAGTCCCAGAGTGAATCGGGATGGAGAAGGTTCCTGGTCCAGGAGAGGTAACTGGGCCCACCACGGGTCTAAGGCAAGCTGGTCTTGCAAGGAAGAACTTCGGAGAGTCCCGGAGTATGGTGGTTTGCACCGTGCAGAAGACTCTGTCGGATCACCCAGCTAGACTACTCATGGCATTGCTCTGGAATTCTGCTTTTATCCTCTTTTCCTTGGACTTGTTTACTTCTTAGGTGATAACCAGAAGTGGTTTGCCAGGAGGTGTTTATCTCTTAGGTGATAACCAGATTTATTTGTCAGGAGTTTTTTACCTCTTAGATGATAACCAGTTGTTGTTTGCCAGGATTTTTTTTTTTTTTTACATCTTAGATGATAACCAGAAGTCGCTTGGTAAATGTGTTTATCAATCAATTTTGTTATGCTCAGTTTCACACAAAAACATATTTTTCACTTCAGTCTTATCAGTCTCAAACATATGTGGCCATAGTCCTGTCCCTACTAGTAAACAACTGTTTTTGTAAACCTCAATCCAACATGTATAATACATTTTATATGGTCTATACACACACTCCCTGACTTCAGCTTGTACTACAGGGCAACAATAAAGCAGTATGGTATTGGCAGACAAAAAGACACACAGGCCAATGGAATTGAATTGAGAACCCAGAAATAAACCCATATACATATGGACAGATAATTTTCAACAAAGAAACCAAAAACATTCAATGGAGAAAAGACAGCTTCTTCAATAAATGGTGCTGGCAGAATTGAAAAGCCACGTGCAAAAGAATGAAACTAGACTGCTATCAGTCACCATGTACCAAAGTTAATTCAAAATGGATCAAAGACCTAAACATAAGACCTGAAACAATAAACTGCATAGAAGAAACCATAGGTACTAAACTTATGGACCTTGGGTTCAAAGAGCATTTCATGAATTTGACTCCAGAGACAAGGGAAGTAAAAGCTAAAATAAATGAATGGGACTATATGAAACTAAAAACTTCTTCACAGCAAAAGAAATCATCGACAAAATAAGAGGCAACCAACCAACCAAATGGAAGAAGATTTTTGCAAACAGCGCCTCTGATAAGGGGCTAATATCCATAATATGTAAGAAACTCATACAACTCAAAAACAGGAAAAAAATTTAATTAAAAAATGGTCAGAGCATACAAATGGCAAATAGACATATGAAAAAATGCTCAACATCACTAATCATCAGAGAAATGCAAATCAAAACCACAATGAGCTATCACCTCACCCCAGTCAGAATGGCTATCATCAACAAGACAAATAGTAACAAGTGTTGGAGAGGCTGTGGAGAAAAAGGAACCCTCATACACTGTTGGTGGGAATGCAGACTGGTGCAGCCGTTATGGAAGGCAGTGTGGAGGTTCCTCAAAAAATTACGAATAGAATTGCCATATGACCCAGCAATCCCTCTCCTGGGTATCTACCCAAAAAATCTGAAAACATTTAGAGATAAAGACACGTGTGCTCCAATGTTCATTGCAGCTTTGTTTACTGTGGCCAAGACATGGAAGCAACCAAAATGTCCTTCGATAGATGAATGGATAAAGAAGTTGTGGTATATATACACAATGGAATACTATATGGTGGTAAGAAAAGATGATATAGGAACATTTGTGACGACATGGATGGATCTTGAGAGAGTAATGCTGAGCGAAATAAGTCAGACAGAAAAAGCAGAGAACCATGTGATTTCACTGATATGTGGTATATAAAACTGAAAACAACAAAAGAACAAGACAAACAAATGAGGGAAAAAACTCATAGACACAGACAATAGTTTAGTGGTTACCTGAGAGTAAGGGGGGAGGAAGGTGGTAGATGAGAGTAAAGGGGATCAAATATATGGTGATGGAAAGAGAACTGAGTGGTAAAACACACAATGTGATATATAGATGATGTATTACACAATTGTACACCTGAAATCTATGTAACTTTTCTAACAATTGTCACCCCAATAAACCTTGTTTTTTTCTTTTAAAGAAGCTTGAATATAAAGTCAGTGATGAGAGCAGACAGTGTGGACAACTATTTCAAACTGGAATGTATAGGAAGACCATTCTTGAGGAGGTGGTGTTTAAATAGCCTACATTGTCAAGTAGGATTTTTTTGAAGGCCAACATAAAGGAAATAGGTGTTTTTCTAAGGTTTTGTAGATTATATTTAAATGCAGATAGTTGTGGGTAAATATCAGGGTATCTTTCAGAGAAAATAATATACTTGAATTGCTGAGAACATGTGAGGTTTTTCTTGCACCTATTATGACAGTTATGAACCAATGGCAGTGAATAAATCATCCATGTTAATCAGATATGCATCACTGATTAAAGAAGAGGGAGAATGGAATGCTGGAAATTACCATCATTTATTGACAGGGTACAGGAAGAGGAACTTTCAGGTGAGACTTAGAATGTTAGATGGGATACTAAGAAAGAGAATGGCAGTGTTGACTAAGGTGGGATGGGTCAGGTATAGACTGTTACAAAGAGATTAGGCAAGAAAAGGAAATGTGTTTGTCCACTGGCTCCCCTGACCTATGGAAAAGCTGTATCAGTGGAATTTGGGGGAAATTTAATTAGTAAGTTGTTGACAACAGTTTAAGTAACCTTGCTTTGGTGGGAAAGAAAGAGAGAATGATACTTAAGGCGACTGAATGGGTGGTAGAATGTATTCTACTTTTTACTTTTTAAAAATAAGAAACACTAAGGTATTTGTATGTGCTTAAGGAGAGAAAATAGTTGAAAATTTAAATTAAACATGGCAGAAAAAGAGGGAAATTGCATAACTTATGGAATATGGTTACTGGAAGAACTGAAACTCAGAGCATACATGGAGGGGTTCACTTTGGACAGACTAGAATGATCAGAACTTACTATTAAAAAGAGTACAGCTTTGATTATATTCTTTCAGTAGTTTTAAAAACAATTTCAGTCTTCTTTCATGTTCTTTGCAGTGAAAACAATGATCAAAGAAAAAGAAACAATGGCATTGATTTGATCTTGAATCTGTTGTTTTCTGTGATCCTCGTGAGAAAGAGCTCCACATATCCAATTATGTCAATGCAGTAGTCAGCTTGGATATTAATATTTCTATGAGGCTTAGGTTTGCTCTTCTGCATTGCTGCATGCTGCAGTATGAGAAAAGTCAACCCTTTTCAAAGTACTAAACCTATCAAGAAACAGTATCAAAAGTGACTGGATCTTATCCATGAATATTAATTCTCCTTACCAAGATTCTGTCCTCAAAGCTTTCTGAATTAAGTCTGATTTTATGTTATTCCATGTGCATTAATATTTGAATTTGATTCTGTATCAAAATCCTGACAGTTCTTAAATAGCATTCCATTATGTGGTAATACATAAATTGAAGAATCAAAAATTTAAAAGATCACATAAAATAATAAAACTGATTTGTTATCTTCTTTTAATTTCATTTTTGTTTTGGTCAACACTTATTATTTAAATTGATATCTTAGCTCTATTTTTGTATTTACCAACAGGGAAACTTCTTCATAGCTACCATTAATAGGCAACAGATATTAAAATGATCAATAGGAAGCAAGAACTATTTTATTGTCTTTTATATGTCTATTAGTGACTATATGAGGTCTGACAATTAAGTTCGTGAACTCATCCTAGAAAAAGTGCTACACACCTCATTGCTGAATATCACTATAGTCACATTTGAAGTACTCCCCTTGGGAAGCTCTGTACCAATGCCAGTTCTTAGTCCACCCTTCAAAGCAATTTTGGAACGCTTTTTCTGGAAGAGCCATTAGAGTGGTCATCGTATTACACTTGATGTCCTGAATGTCATCAAAATGTCTTCCTTTCTATATTTTCTTTATCGTAGGTTCAAGAAAGAAGTCATTGGGGGCCAGCTCAGGTGAGTAGGGAGGGTGTTCCAATATATTTATTTGTTTACTGGCTAAAAACTCCCTCACAAACAGTGCCATGGGAGCTGGTGCATTGTCATGATGCAAGAGCCATGAATTGTTGACAAAAAGCTCAGGTCATCTAACTTTTTCATGTAGCCTTTTCAGCACTTCCAAATAGTAAACTTGGTTAACTATTTGTCCAGTTGGTACAAATTCAGAATGAATAATCCCTCTGGTATAAAAAAAGGTTATCAACATCATTGAAATATGTTTACAAACTTAATTGTCAAACCTTGTACATTTTCTCATCAGTTAAACTTTACATAGTCTTTCAGAATTTTCTTTGGCTTTGTTTATAATGCTCCTGTTTAGACAACAGAAAAATATAAAATGAAATATGGAACACTTGGAAAAGAGATTCTTTATATTCTATTAAAATTAGGACTATCTCAAAATCACTAATTATCTCTTAGTGCAATAACAATTTTTGAGATGTTATAGGAATAGTTTTTCTAAATAATTTGATTTAAAAAAAATCTTTTCAACCATAGATTCCACCACTCTTGTCAATCTTTATTTGTTTCATAACTTTCTTTATCACTATTTGGTACCTCTTTCGTGACTTATTCTACTGAGATTATGAGTCTTTGGAGTTATTGTAACCTCCTTTTGCTTCATAATATACATATTCTGTTAGGATTACTTCATAAACTTTATACAATTTTAGCTAATCTCACTGTCTCTTCTCTCATTTTCCTTGTCTCTTTTCTCTGTTTTCCCTTTTTCACGATTTCTCTCATTAAACCTCACATCAAAATTTCCATTTGCTTAGTAGAGCATTCATTTGCTATTTGTTGAATATTATTTGGGCCTGAGCTGTGAGGGGCACAAAGATGAACAGGGATTATCCCTGTGCTCAAGGAGCTCATATTATATGGACCTATAAATCATTAAGTCAAGTCCCATGGTGACTGACATAAGTACATGCTGGTGTGAGGTTGGGGCACAGAGGAAGTTGTGGTCAGTGCTACCTACATGAATAAGAGCTTCTTTAGAACTGATGCTTTTGAACCATCTATTGAATGCGAGTAGGTTTTCACCAAGAAGAAAGGGGCACAAAGCATTTGGGACCCCACAATATTTTTGGCAAGGGATATGTTGAGAACAATCTGAAATACAACACATACAGAAAAATAACTGCTTCAGATTGACCAGGGAGGACCCTCCAGTATACTCTAAGAAATAAAAACCTTACCTCCTACACAGTATTAATGTGCTGTATTTAGAAATCCTCCCAGGCAGTGTGGATAATGAAGAGTATTAGAATGAGAATGAAAGTGAAAAGATGAGTTTGAAGGCCATCGCATTAGTATAATAAGAGAGTAAAAGTGGAGCATAGTGTAAGACAACATTTTTAATCTGCTCACTTATTTTCATTATAGTGCAAATGACAAGCTCTGAGTCACCCCATCTCACTATACTAATTACAAATGCTCCCACTGCCTATAGTCAATTCCCCCTTGTTCATTCAGCAAATATTTATATTATGATTACCGTGTTTCATGCTTTAGTGTAAGTGTGGAAACATGGCAGCAAACAAAGCAAAGACTCTGTACATACGGAGTTTATCTTTTGGTGGGAGAGGACAGTAACTACTATTAGGCTGGTGCAAAAGTAATTGAGGTTTAAAAGGTTAAAAATAATTGCAAAAACTGCAATTACTTTTGCACTAACCTAATAGTTAAGCGTATATATAAATAGTATGTTAGAAGGCAATTCGTATTACTGAGAATAAAGAAAGCAGAGTGAGAGACATAGAGTGACAATGGGCTATTTTACATGGGGTGGTCAGGGAGGACCTCAATGAAAATGTCATAGCTGACAGTAATCTGGAGAAAGTGAAGGTGAGTAAAGTAAGAGGATCTATTGGGAAGAGATTTTAGAAGACATTTCAGGCAGGATCTGCTTCCTGTCTTGAGACATCATCAACACAGGGATTGTATTTGAGACTCTCAGGTTGGATGCGGTCCCCATGGAAGGGACAATACAGAGTAAAGAGTTCTGTAGACTGAGACTCAGTGCCTTCCAAAACATCCAGATTGGAATGATGAGTCAAAACAAACAGAAGACCAAAAATTATCACCAGTGAGCAAAGATAAAGCCAAGAGAAGGGAATGTTCCAAAAGTCAGATGAAGTGCATTTCCAAAAGAGAAAAAGAATGTTTAGCTTATTATTTTTTTTCTATATTAGTTTTCTATATTAATTTTGCTGCATATATATGATCACAATCTTAATGGCTTGGTGCAAAATACATTTCTTATCTGACATTATCCATGGACAGTGTCCACGGGACATGTTAGCCGAGGTGTCTGTTTCAGGGACCTACAAGGCTAGAATCAAGGTGTTGGCCAGATTGCATTCCTATCCAGAGGTTCAACTGGGGAAAAATCTGCTTCCAAATTCACTCAAGTTGTTAGCTGAATTCATTTTCTTGCAGCTATATGACTGACAGTCTCAGTTTTTTGCTGGGTATAATTTGGAGGTCACCCAAACTTTCTTACCACATGGCCTTCTCCAACATGGACTTTCACTTCGACAAGCCTGCAAGGAGACCCTCTAACTTCAATGTGCTTAAGATGGAGTCTTATAAATGCAGCATAATCATGGGAGTGACATCCCATTACCTTTGGCCCATTTTATTGGCTAGCAGCAAGTCACAGATACTAACTGCTTTCAAAGGGAAGGGGTTGCACAAATATATTAGTATCCAAAGGTATGGATCATCTTCATGGCCCTATGAGGGGTCATCTACAGGTGTGTTGACACATATGTTAAATTTTGTTGATAGGTTAGATAAGATGAGGATTGAGAATGGATCATTAAATTTATCAATGATAGAGTTAAAATCATTGTTCAAGAGATATGAGAGAAATTATATAAAACACAAATCAAGTCACTTTAAGTATCTGCTTTTAAAACCTATCCATTTCCTAGAGAATAAAGATCTGTTCTTTGACTTGTTCTTTGAAGAAGCCTTTTCAGACCCCATGCTTTCTAATAGATCCCAAACTCTCCCTTTGTGTCGCATCTCTCTTCCCCTTCAAAATCTTTTATGTACATCCTATATCCCAGGTGAATGACTTTTCACCATTCCCTGAATACATCTAGTTACTTTATATCACCCAGACTTTGCTTAGAGTGTGCTTTTCTCTCTAATTTTCTTTCCTCTTTTCTTATTGGAAAAATACAACTAATTTCTTAAAAATCACTTCCTTTGTGAAGGCTGCCTCAACTCACCCAGGAAAAATTGCTCATCGGTTTGTACTCCTTAGATATTTTTTTCATTCACTCACAGACATTTGAGTGTTTACAGTAATAATTTCTATTTAGAATAAAAAGAGGCATGGACCTTTCATTTATGGACTGGTCTTCTCTATTTTTTTTTTATATGTATCTACATCAGATACAGTTGACCTCTGCCTTTTTGACTTCCTAACATTGAAACACTCTTATTTGCTGGAGGCATGTGCAATGGATGGTAGTCAGTGTGTTATCTCAAGTTATGGATACCAAGAAGTGCAAAAGTGTTCCCTCCCAGCTTGTCAAGAGTCACAGCATCCTAATATGGCCTAGACTCTACACATACGGTACTCCTTTCTATGATTCTGCATCTAGAATGAGTGACAAAGTTGGAATTATTTATGAATGCTGAGGCATAAATAAAAATTTAGCAATACATCATGTAATAGACGGGAGTGATGGTGCTGTGGCAGCCTGGATCAGAGTTAGTGACAAACAGTGACCTTGTTTTGTGTTGACTCCTTGGGAAAATATCATTGTGTCAAGATGCCAGTCAGGCCTTACCTCCCAGGATATAGTCAGTTTTCTGGGTCCCATTCTCCAATCTGATAGAAAAATAATTTATAGATTCTGATAACTTGTTTTTTAGAAACTAAAAATAATATTGTTTTGACCACCTTATTCAACATTCCAGGAATAAGGAATAAGGGCATCAGGGCAACACACACACATACACACACAAATTAATATATGTATTTTTTCAAGAAATATGTATTTCCTGAAAATATGTATTGAATAAAGAAAGCATTGAAAATTTCTGTCCAGGAAAGCAGCAATTGAAATAAGTCAGAATGATTCCAATGAAAATACAAAAATTCTAATGGAAAATATTGCTTGAATAACTCATACACCATCTTTGCCTCAGTGGGTATGCAGCAGATATTTGCTGGTGGGTGCTGTATGTAGCCATTTGTGATTTTCTTTTTTGCTAATAAATTAGCCATCTATTTTAAGCAGAAAAACCCTAACTTACTTGGATAAAAAGTTGGGATTCATAAATGTGGTTATGGATATTGCAGATTTTTATGAGTAATCAAAATAATAAACTATGTTTGGCTGACACAAAATACATACTGACTTTTTTAATTTAAAAATTTTGTTTTTTATGATAAAATTACTAAAATAGACTCTGAAAATGTAGAAGTGACAGAAAAAAGTGGAAAATAAAACATACTTGTAATCGTGCTAGGTACAAATGCAGTTATTTTGATGTGTGCATGTCTAGTATTTTTTCTATACGATTGTGCATATTTTCATCTATCTGTAAGGATCTACACTCATATTCTAAGTGACAAAATTGAGATCTAATGAACATCTTACTTAGTAGCCTATTTTTGATGTTGTATTAGTCTGTTCAGGTTTCCATAACAAAATACCACAGACTGGGTGGCTTAAACAACAGAAATTTAGTTTCTCACACTTCCAGATACTGAGATTTCCAAGATCAAGGTTGATTTATTTAGTTGATTTAAGTTTTGGTAAGAACCCCCTTCCTGGCTTGCAGACAGTTTTTTTTTTTTTTTCTTAATTGAAGTATAATTGGTATACAATATTATATTAGTTTCAGTTGTACAACACAGTGAGTCAACATTTATAGACCTTGTGATATTATTACCACATTAAATCTTGTAACCATCTGTCACCATACAAAGTTATCTCAATGTTATTGATAATATTTGCTTTCACCTTTTTTACCCATCTGCCAACCCCTCTGGCAACTATCAGTCTGTTCCCTGTTTTCATGAGTCTGTTTTTGTTATCTTTATTTGTGTGTATTTTGGATTCCATATATAAGATAAATCATGCTGTATTTGCCTTTCTTTGTATGATTAATTTCACTTAACATAATACCCGCTAAGTTGATCTATGTTGTTGCAAATAGCAGCATTTCATTATTTTTTATTGCTCAGTAATACTCCATTGTATATATGTGCCACATCTTTTTGATCCATTTATCTATTGATGGACACCTTAGGTTTCTTCCATATCCTGGCTATTGTAAATAATGCTGCAGTGAACATAAAGACATATGTTTCCTTTTTGAATTCATGTTTTCATTTTCTTCAGATAAATACCCAGAGTGGGATTGCTGAGTCTTATGGAAGTTCTATTTTTAGTTTTCTGAGGAACCTCCATACTGTTTTCCATAGCGGCTGCACTAATTTACGGTCCCATCAACAGTGCAAGAAGGTTACCTTTTCTCCACATCCTCACCAACACTTGTTATTTGTTGACTTTTTGATGATAGCCATTCTGACAGATGTGAGGTAGTATCTCATTGTGGTTTTGATTTGGATTTCTCTGGTGTTTAGTGATGTTGAGCACCTTTTCTTGTCCATTGGCCATCTGTATGTCATCTTTGGAAAAATGTCTCTTCATATTCTCTGCTTATTTATTGATCATATTATTTATTTCTCTGTCATTGAATGGTGTGAGTTCCTTATATATTTTGGATACAAATCTCTTACCAAATATATCATTTGTGAATATCATCTCCTGTTCAGTAGGTTGTTGTTTTGTTTTGTTGTTGGTTCCTTGGCTGTGCATAAACTTTTTATTAATAGTTTGATGTAGTCTCATTTGATTACTTTTACTTTTGTTTTTGTTGCTTGAGAGACACATCCAAAAAGATATTACTAACACTTGCGTGAAATAGTTTACTACCTATGTGGTGTGATCACAAAATATGGTGAATGCTGCTGCTGAACGCCATCCAGTGGAAAGGCAGGGATCTTCAGTACAGGAAGTGGTGTGTTGAACCTTAGTAACAGTGTGTGACAAGTTTCAACTGGTTGGGTGCAGCCATTCAAGTGTGAGCTACGGTTGAGAGAAGGTGTGTTTTACAGTGTGCCGTAATCATGGATAACAAACAATACATTAACATCTCTGTATATATCTGTCCAGGTTTCCTAGCATCACTTGTTGAAGAGACTGTCATTTCTCTATTGTATAGTTTTGCCTCCTTTTTCATAGATGAATTTACCGTATAAGCAAGGGTTTATGTCATAGCCACCTTCTTGTTATATCCTCACATGCTTTTCCTCAATGATGTGACAGAAAGTTAGGTCTCTGGTATC
Organism: Rhinolophus sinicus; assembly: GCF_057876585.1. Classification (NCBI taxonomy): domain Eukaryota; kingdom Metazoa; phylum Chordata; class Mammalia; order Chiroptera; family Rhinolophidae; genus Rhinolophus; species Rhinolophus sinicus. The sequence continues at coordinate 26,432,945 of NC_142507.1, read as the reverse complement.
TCTTCTTATAAGAACACTAATCCTACTGGATAAGGACCCCAGTCTTATGATTCAATTTAATCTTAATTATCTCTTAAAGTCCCTATATTCAAATATAGTCACATTGTGGTTAAAGATTCAGCATATGAATTCTGGGTGGACACAATTCAGTCCATAGGAGATAAATAGTCTGGGAAAATTATGTTATCACAACCTTTTTAATAAGACTGTTAGATAGCAGCAAAATATTATTATATACTGAATGTACATACCACAATTTACTTTACTAATAATTTATATTTGGATATGTAATTTGATTTTATTTTTTACTATAACATTGCTATGGACATTCATATGCATAATGTCTATCAATATTTGTTATTTTCTTACGTTCGAAATATGAATGTATGTAATCAAACTATGTAAACAATTTAGGCTTTAATATATATTGTTGAATGCCCCGCCTCAACCCCAAAGGACTACAATAATATGAGAGTTCACTGACCTAGAAAATAGAATGCACATATCATGTCTGCCAACAATTGACTTCAAATATAAAATTTTGAAATATATACTAAAATGACTCCAAATTATTTTCTTAAAAGTCCATTAATGAAACATAAAAAATAAAAACAGATTCATTAGATGTGTCATGATATAGCCTGCTCTTGCAGAGTTCAGCAAAGCAAAGAAAGAGCTCTCTCCATTTATAGGATTCAGAAATTATCTTAATGCACTCCACAATGGTGCTATTTGAAGAAACAAATAATTGTCTTTCATGTGTCCACTGTGCACATTTCCAAGATACCTGTCAAAATTTCAAAGCTCAGAGCCAAGAGTGAATCACTGAAGTTTAAAGGAGATTAGAGAGTTTGCAGAAAGACTCACATTGATCCTTCGTGATAAGTACACTCAAATAGCTCAGTATTTTGGTTCAGTTTGTGTCAACCTATCTAAGTCTAGTTGATGTCTGAAGATTTTCACATGTAACAGAAAACCCTGTGGTTTTGTTTTATATTGTAATAAAGACAGTGCAAAAATTATAAGTGCTAGAGTACAATGTCACAAAACTCATGATGTCATTAAGATAATATATTATTCTATAATGTCCCAGATGATCAAAAATCATCAATCAATCACTAAGCATCTATGAGGCAAATCTTTGTTCTGTGCAGTGCTAGAAAGGACTTCAATTCTAGAAGCCAAGATGTATAAGAATTTCAACATTTGAAGAGGGGTCACTTATTTGATTGAACAGTCATGATAGTTAGGAAGGGTCTTTGGAGGGAACAAGATTGTCACATTCAGTATTGCACTGTGCCATGTTTATAGTTTCTTTTGAGTCTAAATGTTACCATATTCCCTGTTTTTGTTTATCTTGAGCATGTGTATGTCTCTATGTGTCTGTATGTGTTTGTGTGTGTGTATGTGTGTGTGTAGATGTTTTTACCTCCTAGGCAAAAGCAGAACAAAGCACTTTTAGGATATATTTTAATGAAGGTCATTTGCCAACACATTGTCTTAATTTTTGCTCATATAAAAATGTTGCTTGTTCTTGTCCTTTTTTTTAAAAAAAATAATGTGTCTGGAAATTCAGATTTGACAGCTATTTTCTTTCTGTTCTTCTATGGTTTAATTCCCCTTTTACGGTTTTCATACTTTCCATGGGGAAAAAGGTTACAATGTTGTCAACTTATTTATTGCCTATGACTGAATTAAAATTTCTTTTTGTTTTTACTATTATAAAGTTTCTTTATGGTACTTTATGACATTTTACTTATTTCTATTACTTTAGTTTTCCTGAATCTGAGGGAAGATGATTTCAACAATTTTGGAAAATTATTAACAATTACCTCTTTAAATAGTATCTCTCCCCTGTTATGTTTCTTGAGATATGATGATCTTCTTGAAACTGATCATCTTCTTGAAATTGGGGACATTGACTCTAGAAAAGTCCCAGTTATTATCCTTTCAGATATTGTTTTTTGCCAGTCTCTGTAGTCTTGCCTTCCAGACTCAGACTAGATGTATCTTAGTGCTTTAAATTTCATAACTTAAAAATCTGTTTTATTCTTAAATTATAATTCCTGAATATTTACTAGAAACTACCTAAATCCCTGATTCTACTGTTTAAATTTTTATTAATATATAATTTATTATGTATTTCATTTTCATAAGATTGTTTATTGAATGTCAAATATATATATATTTTCACAGGATGGAAAGTACAGCATAGGAAATATAGTCAATGGTATTGTAACAGCTGTATGCAATGTTAGAGGGGTAGTAGATTGGGAGGGTTATAACTTTGTGAGGGTTATAAATATCTAACATTAAAAAAATTTTATTTATTTTAAGTGTGTTTTTCCAGAACCCATCAGCTCCAAGTCAAGTAGTTGTTTCAGTATAGTTGACGAGGGCACAGCTCAGAGTGGCGTATGTGGGGATTGAACCTGCAACCTTGTTATTTAGAGCAACATGCTCTAACCAACTAAGCTAACTGGCCACCCCATAAATATCTAACTTTTACATTGTTATGTACACCTGAAACTAACCTAACATATATATATATATATATCCGAGTCAGAAACACTATAATAAAAATTGTTTCTGTGCTTTGACTATAAAAGAATTTTCATAAGATTTGTTTTAGCCTTTTTCAAATCTATCATGTACATTTTGATAATTTTTATTCTTACAATTTCTTTTCCAATTGACCTTTCAATTATTTAAGCATATTATATCTGATCATTTTGTGTTTCATAGTTGCTGATTAAAATGTGGTGGTATTTACAATTATGATTCTGTATAACTTCCAATATTGTCAGTTTCTGCAGATTACTTTATATTTATTATTATGTTCATGTAATATTTCTTCACAAATGACTTCTTATTTTTATTTTTTACTTTCAATTACAGTTAAAATTCAATATTATAGTAATTTGAGGTGTTACAACATAGTGGTTAGACATCTATATAACTTATAAGGTGATTCCCACGGTAAGTTTATGACCCACTTGACTATACGTAGTTATTACAATATTATTGACTACATTCCCTGTGCTGTCATTTACATCCCTATGACTACTCAGTACCAGCCTATTTGTACTTCTTAGTCATTCATCTCTTTCACCAAACTCCCCAACTCCCCTCCCATCTATAAAACATAATTTTGTTCTCTATATCTATGAGGTTGTTTCTGTTTTGTATGTTCATTTCCTTTTTTAAGATTCCACATATAAGTGAAATCATATGGTGTTTGTCTTTCTCTGTCTGACTTATTTCACTTAGCATAATACCCTCTAGGTTCACCCAAATTGTTGCAAATGGTAAGGCTTCATCATTTTTTATAGCTGAGTAATATTCATATATAAATATACACACACAGATAATCTCACTTTTTTTTAAATCAAATTATCAGTTGATGGGCACACTTAGGTTGCTTCCATATCTTGGCTATTGTAAATAATGCTGCAGTGAATATAGAGATGCATATATCTTTTCAAATTAGTGTCTGCCTTTTTTCAGAGAAATGCCCACAAGTGGAATTGCTGGGTCATATGGTAATTATGTTTTTAATTTTTTGAGGAACCTCAATAATGTTTTCTATAGTGGCTTCACCAGTTTGCAATCCCACCAATAGTGCACATCTTTGCCAACACTTACTGTTTGTTGATTTATTGATGATAGCCATTCTGACAGTTGTGAGGTGATATCTCATTGTGGTTTTTATTTGCTTTTTTTGATAATTAGTGAACTTGAGCATCTTTTCATATGTTTATTGACTATCTGTAAGTCCTCTTTGGAGAAATGTCTGTTCCGGTCATCTGTCCACTTTTTTAATTGGAATATTTGTTTTTTGGTGTTTAGTTGTATGAGTTTTCTATGTATTTTGGATAGTAATCCCTTATCAGATGTATCTTTGGCAAATATCTTCTCCCATTCAGTAGGTTTTCTTTTCGTTTTGATGATGGTTTCCTTTGCTGTGCAAAAATGGTTTTTTATTTTGACATAATCCCATTTTTTTTCTTTTTGTTTCCTTTACCCAAGGATACTTACCAAAAAAAATAATTGTTAAGTGTGATGTCAGAGAGTTTACTGTCTATGTTTTCTTCTAGGGATTTAATGGTTTTTAGGCCTTTTATGGTTTTAAATCCATTGTGATTGTTTTTCTATATGGTATTTTTCTATGTGGTATTTTCTATATGATTGTTTTTCTATATATATTTTTTGCATGTATCTGTCTAGTTTTCCCAACACCATTTATTGACTAGACTGCCTTTATCCCAATGTATATTCTTGTCTCCTTTGTCTTAGAATAAATGACCTCATAGATGTGGGTTTATCTGGATTCTCTATTCTGTTCCTTTGAGCTATGTGTTTGTTTTTATGCCAGTATCAAGCTGTTTTGATTACTATAGCCTTGTAGCATAGTTTGGTATCAGGTAGCATTATACCTCCAACTTTGTTCTTCTTAATCAAGATTGCTTATGCTATTCAATGTCTTTGTGGTATTATATCAATTTTAGGATATTTGCTCTAGGTCTGCAAAAAATACCATTGGCTTTTGATAGGCATTGCATTGAATTTATAGATTGCTTTAGGTAGTATGGGCATTTTTCATTTTATTTTTTTTTAGTAGGGACATTCTAATGATGTCAATTTGACCTATTCATAAGCACAGTTTATGCTTCTATTATTTGAATCTTTTTCAACTTATTTTTTCAATGTCTTATAATTTTTCCAGTATGGTTCTTTTACCACCCTTGTTAATTTATTCCTTGATATTTTAATTTTAAGATTGTACGTGTCTGTTAACTTCCACATTTTTCTTATTTCTGTTTTTCAGGGTATCCACTTACTTTGAAGCCAACTTAATTTGTGTGTTTTATCCAGAATTTTAATTACAATGTACCAGGAAGGGTTTTTCTTGAATAATTTTGTCTACCTGTTGAAAGAAAAAACTCAGTTGAGTTACATTGGTTTGTCATTATGATCTACATTTTCATTAAATAGTATGTTCTATGAAAGAGAGGATAACTTATTTTTAAAAATTGACAGTTAATCTAAATATAAAGAAACTTTGCTGCATTGACCTCAAGTATATACCTTAAATTTAAAAAGTTGATTGTGATTTATGTTTAAATATGTGTTTTTACTGACTTTTTTCCTTTTCATGTCTTGGATAATACTTGCTTCTGATATGTTTTGATATGTTAATATTTACAGGTGCTAAACTGTATAAAAATAGATTCATACATTTATATTGAATTTTGCATACCAAAACTATATTGCTTTACACAACTAAAATTTATGTTTTCATCAAATAAAATCATGTATTTTAAAATGATTATGCTCACGTTTTCTGCTGCATTCTTAAGCTCACAATATTTCTGGCAAAATGCTTTCTCCCTCTTTAAATATCTATAATTTTTAAAAACTTGCATTATATATAGCACACTAAATGAAATTGAGTTTTAAATGACTTCAAATAGCTAATGGTGTATATATTTTTTTCAGTTTTATTGAGATATAATTGATGTAACATTGTATAAGTTTAAATCATATGTGCATATGAAGTAGGTATATATTGCAAATGACAATCACAATAATGTAAATTAACACATCCATCACCTCCCACTATTACTTTTTTAAATGTGTGTGGTTAGAACTTTTAAGGTGTAATTTATTAGCAATTTTCAAGTATGAATACAGTATTGTTACCTATAGTTATTATGCTGTACATTAGATACCTAGAGGTTATTCATCTTATAACTGGATGTTTGTACTCTTTGACCACTTTCATCCATTTTCTCCCTTCCACTTAGCCCCTGGCAACCACCAATCTACTCTGTTTCTATAATTTCATTTTTTAAAAAAATATTTTAGGTTCCACATATGAGTAAGATCATACAGATTTTGTTTTTCACTGTCTGATATATATTTCACTTAGCGTAATGCCCTTGAGATTCATTCATGTTGTCACAAATGACAGAATTCCCTTCCTTTTATTGGCTGAATAATATTACATATATAATATATTATATATTATATATTCAATGTATACACATATTTATGTCTTTCCATTTTTTGAACATAAAAATTAATTTTAAGTCAAAATATGCAACAAATAAAACCTACAGCAAACAGATTTTCCCATTATAATCTGTTGCTTTGCCAAATAATATTTTGAAACACATTCCTTCAGTTATTAGAAAGTTCTTAAAATAAAAAAGAAATTAATTCTGTAAGAAAATCTAGTAAACCAGATGTTATTGTCAGAATCTTATGTTGGTGGTTATGCTTTAATACATCCCATGCCATCCACCTCCACTCATGCCACCTTGCCCCATAGTAACCTCCACTGCCTCCACCACCATGGCCATAACCCCCCAAGCCATCAGGAGTACCATAGCCTCCACTGTAATTGTTCCCCCTTCCCATTATTCCAACAGATCCATAACCTTATTCCAGCTGATCCATTCAATCTCTGCGATAGCCTCCCATTCCAGAGCTTCCCATTCCAGAGCTGCCTCTGGGAGTAGAATTGAAGAAGAGTTCAATGTATCAGTGTTGCATGTTATTCTTATCTTTAGACATGGCAACTACTGCATCTTCATGTGTCACAAACTCTATATCTGCTTCTCCTGACCCTCTGCCATCAACTCCAATATCAAAATGCACTCGTATTGGATTTCACTAAGGTGAGATAAAATTAGCAATGTCATTTTCAGTTGCATAAAAAGACAATCCTCTCATGTGTACAAAATGACCACCATGAAAACCTGAATTTGCATCAGCAGCTCCACTATAGCCATGTTCTCCCATACCTCTTCCATCTTTCACTCTGTCATCAAAGCCGTCATTTCCATAACCATGATTATTGTGGCCCCCAGAGTCATCAAAATGTCCATAACTTCTATGCCCACCTCCATAATAACCCCTTTTTCTTTCTATTGGTCTAGCACATGGTGCCACTTGCTGGTCCAGCAATCTTCTTGGTGGATGATAAAATCCTTTGATTTCACTCCTGCTACTTCTGAGGATCTCAATATACCTTGAAAGAACTTAACTATTTCCTCTTTGCTGCAACCAAGTGGCAGTCCACAAAGTTGTACTGTCTCATCACTACTAGTGCCATTTGGACCACTATGTTTCATAACCCAATCCCTCTCAATACCATTTGATTTAAATGTCTTTTTGAAGTTCCAAATCTGGAATATAAGGGCCATCTAAACATCCTTTATACCTCCCTGGAGACTTTTCATTTATCTGGCTGCCCTAGAGAACAGAGAGCTAGGGAGAGTACTCCCTTTACCCCCTTGCCATCTGGCAGGCAAGCCTGGCTTTAAAATATTCGCCACTGACTGTCTGCCTTCTTTGTCCTGGATTTGGGAGTTGAGTACCTTTGTGGCGTTGGCTTTCCACCCCCAGCTCCAGCCTCTCTCATCTTGAGAATCTGCATCAGAAATCACTCACAGTCCAGCCAGCCCGCATAGCCCAACCAAGACTGTGGAGAAAGGGAGGCCCCAGTGGGAGGACAGGCCCATCTGACGCCTCCATTTTGTTAATGGTTTCCTTTGCTGTGCAAAAAATTTTTAGTTTGATGTAGTCTCATTAGTTTATTTTTTTCTTTTGTTTCCCTTGCTCAAGGTGACATAACAGAAAAGAAAATAAATATTACTACTAAGAGCAATGTCTGAGAGTTTACTGCCTATGTTTTCTTCTAGGAATTTTATGGTCTGGGTCTTATATTTAAAGTCTTTGAATTCATTTTGAACTTATTCATGTATATGGTGTGAAAAATGGTCTAGTTTCATTTTTTTACATGTATCTATCCAGTTTTCCCAGCACTATTTATTGAAAAGACTGTCTTTACCCCGTTGCATATTTTTGGGGTATAGGCATGGGTTTATTTGTGGGCTCTCCCTTCTCTTCCATTGAACTATGTCTGTTTTTGTTTGTTTTTACCAGTACAATGCTGTTTTGATTACTATAACCTTGTAGTAAATTTTGATATCAGGTATTGAGATACCTCCAACTTTGTTCTTCTTTCTCAAGATTGCTTTGTCTATTCAGAGTCTTTTGTGGTTTCATATAAATTTTAGGATTATTTGTTTGAGTTCTCTGAAGAGTGCTGTTGGCATTTTGATAAGGATTGCATTGAATGTGTAGTTTGCTTTAGGTAGTATGGACATTTTAACAATGTTAATTCTTCTTATCCATGAGCATAATATATACTTCCATTTATTTGTATCTTCTTCAATATTATTCTTCAATGTCTTATAATTTTCTGAGTGTAAGTCCTTTACCGCTGGTAAATTTATTCTTAGGTATTTATTTTTTGATGCAATTGTAAATTGGATTGTTTTCTTAATTTTTCTTTCTGATAATTCATTATGGTGTATAGAAATTCAACTGCTATTTGGATATTACTTTTGAATCTTGTTACTTTAGTAAATTCTTTTATAAATTCTAATAACTTTTAATGGAATTTTAAGGATTCTCTCTATATATTATCATGTGATCTGCAAATAATGTCAGTTCTACTTCTTTTTTTCTAATTTTAATGCCTTTTATTTTTTCTCATGTATGATTGCTGTAGCAAGGACTTCCAATACTATGTTGAGTAAAAGTGGTGAAGTGGGCATCCTTTTACTGTTTCTGACCTGAATGAGAATGTTCTTAGCTTTTCTCTGTTGAGTATGATGTTAGCTGTTGGTTTGTCATATAAGACCTTTATTATGTTCAAGTATATTCTGTCTATTCCCACTTTGCTGAGAACTTTTATTATAAATGGGTACTGAGTTTTGTCAAATGTTTTTCTGCATCTATTGATATGATCATGTGATTTGTATCTTTTTTTTTTTTTAGGTAATATATCACATTAAATGATTTGCTAATACTGAACCAACCTTGCATTTGAGGAATAAATCCCACTTGATCATGGTGTATGATCTTTTTAATGTATTGCTGAATTCGGTTTGCTAATATTTTGTTGAGGATTTTTACATTTATGTTCATCAGAAATATCAGCCTGTAGTTTTCTTTTCTTGTAATGTCTTTGTCTGGTTTTGGAATCAGGCTAATAGTGGACTTGTAAAACAAACTTGGGATCCTTCCACCTTCTTGAATATTTTGGAATAACTTGAGAAGGATAGGTGTTAATCTTGTTTTGAATGTTTGGTAAAATTCACCTGTGAACCTATCTGGTCCAAGACTTTTATTTGTGGATAATTTTTTGATTACAGATTTGATTTTGTTAGTAGTGATCAGACTGTTCAGATTTTCTTTTTCTTCTTAATTCAGTCTTCAAAGATTGTATGCTTCTAGAAATGCATTCATTTTTTCAGATTTTTGAAACTGTTGGCATATGTAGGTCTTTGCTTTCTGTCACTTAGAACATTTTCTCCCAATCCCTTCTGTAAAGTTTATGTTGAGAAATCAAGTTATATTCTTAGGGGATCTCCCTTCTAGGTAACTAACTGCTTTTCTCTTGCTGCTTTTAAGATTCATTTTTTGTCTTTAACCACTGGCATTTTAATTATGATGTTCTTGATATGGACCTCTTGGGATTAATTTTGTTTGGGACTCTTTGGGGACTTGTATGTGTATTTCCTTCACCAGGTTATGGAAGTCTTCCATCATTATTTCCTCAAATACCTTCTCAATCCTTTGTTTTCTCTCTTTTTCTTCTGGTACCCCTATGATGAGAATGTTATTATACTCGGTGATGTTCCAGAGGTCCCTAAAACTATCCTCATTTCTTTCGATTATGTTTTTGTTTTTGCTATCCTGATTGGCTGTTTTTTTCCACCTTGTCTTCTAAATTGTGGATTCGATCCTCTGCTTCATCTATTCTACTGTTAATTCCTTCTGGTGTATTCTTCATTTCATTTATTGTATTCCTCATTCTTGATTGATTCTTTGTTTATGGTTTTATGTCCTTTTTCATCCTCAACATCTTTTCGTTGATGTTCTCACTAAGTTCCTTAAGCATCCTTAGAACCAGTGTTTTGAACTGTGTATCTGGTAGATTGTTTGTCTCCACTTAGTTTAGGGCTGATTTTGTTTGTTTGTCTGTTTTGTGTGTGTGTGTGTGTGTGTGTAATTTTCTCTTGTTCTTTCATTTGGGACATTTTTTATTTGTTTGTTTCCTCATTTTGACTTCCTCTCATTTGTTTTTATATATTAGATAGATCTGCTACATCTCCCAGTCTTGGCAGGGTGGCCCTATGTAGTAGTTGTCTTGTGGCACCCAGTGTGCTTCCTGGTCACCTAAGGTGGATGCTCCAGAAATGTCCCTTATGTGTGTTGTGTGTGACTTCCTGTTGTAGTTAAGCCTTGACTGATGTTGGCACATCAGTGGGTTGCATTGGCTCTCAGGCTTACTGATTGTGAAGATTGTACATGACTATAATGTATGACTCACTGTGTGAGGGCTTACCCCACAGAATAGGATTTGCCCAGTAGGCTCTGGCGCCTTCCAAGACAACTGTTTGCATGTGCCACTTGTAGGCCTAATTTGTGGTTTGAAGCAGCACTGGTTGTGCTGATTCTGAGGCCTCTTAGAAGGGACTCCTGTGCAGGCCAAGATCAGGCACTGTCTGACTGGTCCAGGGCTATCTGGTAGGAGCTACAAAGTGATCCATGGTTGGCCACTGCCTTTGCTGAACCTAGAGGTGTGTGGGAGAGAGCACACTGCAAGCCAAAGCCAGCCATCACCTCTCCCTGTCCTGCAGTAGCTCAGCAAAACACCTAGGGAACCCTGAGGCCTGTCTTCTCCTGCTGGCTTTCCATAATGATCAGCCACTGAAAGAGCCTAGGGTGGTATGGGAGTTGGATGGGGTGGGGTCTCAGGGAGTTACCAGTATAAGATGAGTAGTGTTCAGTGGGTTAATGCAGATTTAGATTGATGCCAGTTGTGATCCTTGGGCCTCTCTGCAAAAGGCTCAGAGTACACCAAAGCCAGCCACCATCTACCTGGGGCTTGAGGACACCCAAAAATTGTCCAAGAAATAATGCAGCTTAAGGCAACAACAGCTGCCTGTTAGCAATAAAAAAGCCTCTGCCATTGTACAAGTTGGGTGGGGTGGATCCCCAGGTAGTCACCAGGTTGGAGAGAGCAGAGCTCAGCAGGCCAGTGAAATTTTAGATTTGATCATGTGTGGGAGGGGTCAACACAGAAAAATGGCATCTGTTGGCTGGCTACAAAGGGTAAAAACTCAACACAGGGACAATGATGGTTTTACCTGTAGCCTTCTCCCTGAAGCCACACAACTCAGTCTTTCCCTTTATTTCTCTGGCACTTCCTGAGACACAATCCCTCTTAACAGAGCCTATGGTGAGTGCCTGGAAGTGAGAGTATGTGTGTGGGCCCTTTATGAGAATGCCAGGGTTTCCAGCTATTTTCTATCTCACCCTAATAGTTGGACTCCCCACTGACTTTCACAGACAGATATTGTGGTGGTTCCTGTTTCTGGTGCTTTGGGGTGGGAACCTACATTCTCTGGGTTGAGGGGTGGGGGGTGGGCATCTGCAGCCAAGATATCTCTCCTTATTTTTGACTGCCACAAGTGGGTGTGGGGCCAGCCCATTTTATTTCTCCACCCCTTCTCCCATTCTTGAGGCGGCTTCTTATTTATATCTTTAGTTATAGGACTTCTGTGCAGCTAGTCTGTGGATAGTTCTCCAGGTTGATTGTTCTATAATTTAGTTGTAATTTTAATATGGTTACAGGAGGAGGCAAGAACAATTTTTACATACTCTGTCCATTTTTAAATCTTTTTTTAAAATGGATTTTTGACTGGAACTCCTCCTTTGCTCATTTTTCAATCTAATTATTTGATTTTTTTGGCTATCTAGTTGTATAAATTCAATTTATATTTTGGATATTGACTCATTATCAGATTGATATTTTGTCTGATTATATAGGTTGCCTTTTCTTTTTCCTTTCTTTAATTGTTTCTTTTGCTCTGCAGAAACATTTTAGTTTGATGTAGGAACATTTGTTTATTTTTGCTTTTGTTATTTGTGGTTTTGGTGTTAAAAAAAAATCCAAAAATTAGTACCAAGAAAAATATTAAGGAGCTTTTTCTTGTTTTGTTTTTCTTTCAGTTTTACAGTTTTAAGTCTCACCTTTATGCTGTCCATCAATTTTTTGTTGCTTATTGTATACAATATAGGATAATTTTTTAATTTATTCACTTGCATGATAATATACAATTTTCCTAACAATATTTATTGAGGAGACTATCATTTCCTGGCTGTGTATTATTGGTGCACTTATCTAAATTAATTGACATTATATGTAGAGGCTGTTTCCAGTCTTTTTGTATTGGTCCGTTGGTCGGTGCCTGTTTATGATAGTACCATGGCATTTTGATAACTATAGCTTTGTAACATAGCTTGACATCAGTATGTGATCCTTCAGCTTTGTTCTGTTTTTCCAAGGTTGCTTTAGCTATTTTCGATCTGTTTTATTTCATATGAACTTTAGGATATTTTTTTCTATTTCTGTGATAACTGTCATTGAACTTTGACATAGATTGCACTAAATCTGTAGAATGCTTTGAGTAGATTGGACACTTTAACAATATTAATTCTTTCAATCTGTGAACATGGGATGTCTTTCCATTTATTCTTTTATTTCTTTCATTGATCTGTTATTGTTTTCAGTCTAAAGCTGACCCCTTTGGTTAAATTTATTCCTAAGTATTTTATTATTTTTGATGTTATAACACAAATTCTTTTCTTAATGTCTTATTTAGTTTATTTTTAGCATATAGAAATAAAACTGATTTTTGTATATTCATATTGTGTCCTGTAATTTTACTGAATTTATCATTACTATTATTATTATTTTACAATCTTATGGTGGTATCTTTAGGATTTTCTAAATATAAAATCATGTCATGCGAACACAGATAATTTTATTTCTTCTCTTGTGATTTGGATATCTTTCTCTCTTTCTTTCTTTCTCTTTCTTTCTCTCTGTCTCTCTCCCTCTCTTTCTTTCTCTTCCTTCTTTCCTTCCCTCCTCCCTCCCTCCCTCCCTCCCTCCCTTTCTCCCTCCCTCTCTCTGTCCCTCTTTCTTTCTTTCTTTCTTTCTTGCTTGCTTGCTTGCCTAGTTGTTCTGGCTAGGACTTTCAGTACTGTAATAAATAGAAGTGAGAAGAGAAGGTGACATTTTCTTTTTATTATTATTATTATTATTTTTTTATTTTATTAAATTTATTGGGGTGACAATTGTTAGTAAAATTACATAGATTTCATGTCCTTTGATAGATGAATGGATAAAGAAGTTGTGGTATATATACACGATGGAATACTATTCGGCGGTAAGAAAAGACATTTTCTTATTCCTGATCTTAAAGGATAAGCTTTCAGCTCTTCACCATTGAGTAAAATGTTAGATGTGAGTTTTTCATAATATGGCTTTTATTATGTTAAAGTATATTCTTTCTTTTCATATTTTTTGTTATGAAAATACTTGAAATGTTTTTTCTACATTTATTGAGATAATTGTATGATTTCTATCTTTCATTTTGTTAATGTGGTGTATTGCATATATTGACTTGCGTGTGTTGAGCCATCGTTTCACACCACAGATACATCCCATTTAATCATGGTGTGTAATACTTTTAAATTGATGTTGAACTTCATTTGTCAGAATTTGTTGAGAATTTTTGCATCTATGTTCATAAGGAATATTGGTATATATATTTTCTTGTTGTGTCCTTATCTGGCTTTATTATGATGGTAATGCTGGACTTGTAAAATTAGTTTAGAAGTGTTCTCTTCAATTTTTTGAAAAATCTGAGAATGGTTGTGATTGTTTTTTTCTTTAAATGTTTGGTAGAATTCATCTAGTGAAGCCATTTAGTTTTATTTATTTTTTGGGGGGGAGGGCAGGGGAGTTTTTCATTACTGTTTCAATTTCCTTAGTCATTATTATTCTGTTCAGATATTGTATTTCTGCATGATGCTATCTTGGGGGGTTGGGGGTTATACATTTCTAAGAATTTATCCATGGCTTATAATTGCACATAGTTGTCTCTTAATGATCCTTTATATCCTTTATATATCTGTGGAATCAGTTGTAAGGTCTTCTTTTCTATTCTGATTTTATTTACTCAAGTCTTCTCTATTTTTATCTTAGCTATTCTAGTTTCAGGATTGTCAATTTTGTTGATCTTTGCAAAAAACCAACACTTTGCTTTATTAATTCTTTCATTTGTTTTTCTAGTTTCCATTTCATTTATATCTGCTCTGATCTTTGTTATTTTCTTCCTTCTACTAATTACACTTTGTTTTATCTTTCTAGTTTCTTGAAGTATAAAGTTAGGTTGCTTATCTAAGATCATTTTTCTTTCTTAATGTAGGGTTTTACCACTATAAATGTACCTTATGGAACTGTTTTTGCTGCAACCCATTTTTTTTGTGTGTTTTGTGTCAATTTTTGTCTCAATTTTTAAAAAGTTCCCTTTGATTTCCTTTTTGAGTGAACTCCACATATTTATTAATTTATATAATTAAAAGATAAACTGAAACATTAAAAAGTTGAATTTTGAGTAAAATTTGATTAAAATCAGGCAGGATCCAAGCTAGCAGATAGAAAGGAGCTCTGAAGAGATGTACAAAATGAAAGACTTTGATAACCAGAGAGAGTAGGAATAAGGAATTTATACTAGGCAAAAAAGTGGCTTGGATGTTGCAGTTATTTTCCTTTAGGGGATACCAGTGGTATACCAGAAAAATTAGCTGACAAGAGCTTATCAGGCAGTTCTTTATTGACTGGGATAGTTGAAGCTGTAATTGTTAAGTCTTGGCTTGGTGTCATGGGGCTTAGCATTAGTAATCCCATTTGGGGACTGTTGTTTTGTTTTTAACAGTTTTATAGCATTGTGGTTGGAAAATATACTTGATATGATTTCAAACTTTTAAAAATAGGTTAAAACTTACTTCATGGCTTAACATATGATCTGTCCTGGGGAATGTTCTGTGTGTTCTTGGCAATAATGTATATTCTGCTGCTCTTGGATGGAATAGTCGGTATATATTTGTTAGATTCATTTGTTCTAAAGTGTATTTTAAGTCCAGTGTTTCCTTGATTTTTTTGTCCAGATTATCTATCTGTTGTTGAAAGTGGGGTATTGAGATCTCCAACTATTATTATATCCCTGTCTATTTCTTTCAGATATGTTAATATTTGTTTATATATTTAGATGCGTCAGTGTTGGCTGTGTACATATTTGTAATTGTAATTTACTTTTGACAAATTTGCACCTTTATTATTATTATATAATGGCCTCTATTGTCACTTGTTCCAGTCTCTCTCTCTCTCTCTCTCTCTCTCTCTCTCTCTCTCTCTCTCTCTCTCTCTCTCTCTTTCCTTCTTTCCTTAAAGCCTGGTTTATCTGATATAAGTATAGCGATCTCTATTTTCTTTTGGTTTCCATTTGGAATGTATTTTCCATTCTTTCACTTTGAGCCAATATATTTCCTTACAGCTGAAGTGAGTCTCTTGTATGCAGCATATAGTTTAGCATATGATCTTGTTATTTTATCCATTCAACCACTCTATGTCTCTTGATTGAAGAATTTAGTTCATATTCATTTAATATAATTATCGATAAGTAAGGAGTTATCATTGTTATTTTCTTATTTGCTTTCTGTGTGTTTTGTAGATCTTCACTTCCTGACTTGCTGTCTTCCTTTGTGATATGTTAATTTTCTGTAACGGTGTGTTTTGATTACCTTTGTGTGTGTGTGTGTGTGTGTGTGTGTCTGCTATAGGTTTTTGTTTTGTGGTTTCCACGAGGCTTACACAAGCATCTTAGAATTATAACAGTTTATTTTAAGCTGACAACCACTTAATTTTCTTTACATGTAAGGGCTCAGTCATTTCACTTTCTCCTACCCACACACATTTTATGAGAAAACTCAAATAAAATTGATGTCACAATTTACATCTTTTTATAGTATATATTCATTAACAACTTATTGCAGTTGTAACTTTATATATTATGGAGTTTTATTTTTCTGGGTCACTATAATTTTTTTTTTATGTTTACCTCATTGCTTTATATGGCTCCATAATTTCATAGTATGAATATAATATTTTTATTTAAGTATTTCTACATTTATTTAGGGAGTAAACAAATATTTATTACTATAAATAAGCATTTTTGCAGTAGTCTGGAGACACCTGAATTCATTGTACTTTTTTCTACAGAAATCCAGACAATAGTGAAGACAAAGGATGTAATGTTATTTATAATATAATAACATCAAAGTTATATCAGAGTTATGAATAAAGAAAATTATAAGAACAGAGTAGGAGACTGAAGAATGATTCCAAGCATATATAAAAAATTTTGCCTTTGTCTTCTCTTTTTTTTTTTTTAAATTTTTTTTTAATTGGGGGAGGGGAATAGGACTTTATTGGGGAACATTGTGTACTTCCAGGACTTTTTTCCAAGTCAAGTTGTTGTCCTTGCAGTCTTAGTTGTGGAAGGTGCAGCTCAGCTCCAGGTCCAGTTGACGTTGCTAGTTGCAGAGGACGCAGCCCACCATCCCTTGCAGGAGTCAAACAGGCAACCTTGTGGTTGAGAGCTCACGTTCCAACCAACTGAGTCATCCAGAAGCTCAGCGGCAGCTCAGCTCAAGGTGCCGTGTTCAATTTTAGTTGCAGGGGGTGGAGCCCACCATCCCTTGCTGGACTCGAAGAATTGAACTGGCAACCTTGTGGTTGAGAGCCCACTGGCCCTTGTGGGAATCGAACCAGCAGCCTTCGGAGTTAGGAGCATGGAGCTCTAACCGCCTGAGCCACCCCCTGCCTTTCTCTTCCTAATACAAACCTATTGTTTATTTAAAAATTTGGGGTAAATGAGTTAAGTGGTTAGGTATAAGAGAAATTTCATTTTTTAAGAAACAGTGACCCAGAAAGAATACATACTAATAACATTTTACATAGTTTTATTTGAGAAGAGATATTCTTTTGTTAATGAAGTTGATGGCAAAAGGAGTAAAAATTTCCAGTGCCCCACATTCTTGTTTTGTAAAAGTGTGACAAAATTATGAATACAGTTTGACAGGTTTATTTTATCATGATATGACTTTTTACTAGTTTTGTAAAAACCACATGTTGAAAATAAAATCCATAATGCATCCGTTTACCCAGAACAATGACATTACATTACCATGCTGCTGTCATATGCTAGAAATTTTATCTAGTAGGAAATTTGTTTATGTGTTTCTGACTACCAGTGCTTTTATAATAAGATCACTTTCTGTCTGAGACAAAAATTTATTCCTAGTTTTCAGCTTTTGCCTCACTACATTGTATAATATTAAATTACTTACGGAGTACAAAAGTTTTAATGTGTCCCTTTTCCTCCCTTGATATTGAAATACTGAATAAAAGGCAAGTAAAATTAAATTTTAACAATGGAAGAGATGATTCTAGATAACATTCCCAACTAAAGTGACAACCAGTCAGTCGTGCAACAATGATTTATTCTATGCATCAAAAAATTACTCACATTAGAAACAGAATTTTAAAAATACCTGGATTCAACTGGTTTTCACCAAGCTTTGTCATATATTTTCTTATGTTTAAACATGCATTTGTTTAAAATTTGCTGCGATGCAAATTTTGATAAAAGTTGCTTACAATTTAGGGAGAATTAATGCAATACTGTTAGATGCACAACTTTTGATTTGGGTGTATATTTTAGTGTAGCAAAAAGAATGGATGTGTCACATAATAGTAAATAAAAATTTCGTTGAGGATGCTTTTTACTATATTGATAATGGAGAATAAACTTTAAGACTGACTCCTAGATAAAGACTTGGAATGCAGCAATTCTATGCTGTTGATAAATAGTGATATCAAATACCTTTATAAGTATTAAAAATTGGAATTATTGGTTCAAGGTCCAAGTGGGCAGATTGGGTACATGCTGTGCCTATTGTATCCTGGGATCACACCAAAATTAGAAGTAAATTATAGAGCAATCAACCTCAAGAATCATCTGAAGACTAGCTGAATAAAATCCTTATAACTAAAGATATAAAGAAGAGACCACATCCAGACTGGTATGAGGGGCAGAGCGATGACACAGGCTGACCCCAAACATACAGATAGTAGTTGAACACCAGGAGGGATACCTTGGTGGCAGAATTCCCACTGGAAGAGGAAGGGGTCCCACCACCTCAGTGGACTCCCTAGCCCAGGGGTGCTGTTCCTAGAAAAGAAGTTCCCACAACATCTGACAGTAAAAACCAGTGAGATCTCTATTGGTCCATCTCAGTGAGATGGAAGGTGGATGGAAATGCAGATGCCCTCTTAAAAAGCCTGCACACAGACTCATTCACCTGCAAACACTCACCCTATCTCTGTTGATGGGCAGTAAGTCAAGAGTTACCAGAGTCTTATTTGGAACGACTGGTTGTATGGCTTGAGGTGAGGGCCAGAGGGAGAAGAGACATTATCCTTGTGAACATGACTCACTTGTAGCTTACAGTAGGGCACTGTCTTTTCTATGTTGACCCATCCCCCAAAAGGACAAATCTTAGACCACATTGGTCTGGTGAAATCCATGCATACAAACCACCTTGGAGACACCCTGTGTGCCCACCCTGCATGGCTAGTGTTGCATCACCTGGGACACTCTGGGCTACTGAACATCTGGCTCCACCTTCACAAGCTATGGAGGCCTAGAAGTGGACAGTGTGCAGCACCCCAGAAGCTATAGGTGGTGGACAGTGACCCAGAACCTGTACTACAGCCTCTCTTGGGCAACTGTTGGGTACCTGTAGGTCTGAGGCGAGCAGTGGATGTCCTTGGTATTCTTGGGAAGTTTTCATGGGCCTGACACTGGTGCAAAAGCCAAAACTGCATTAACTTTGTAAAAACTACTGCCCATATTCTGTAGCTCCCTGGAACCCAGGCCTGACTACCTAGAGCTGCATTGCTAGAAGCACTCTCAACACCTGGGGGGGGGGGGCAGGCCTGTGCCACAGGCTGCAGAAGCCTTTTAATATGGGAGATGGCCCACAGCTGCTAGGGGGGCTTTTGATGTTGGGCAGTGACCCAAAACCTGCACCACAGCCTCATGTGGGCAGCTTTCAGGGTTTTGTCAGCCTGAGGACAGTGGTAGCTGGCTGTGGTGTTTTCAGGGCAATTCACAGAGTGGTCCGATACTAGACACTGCCCCAGGGCAAGTGGTTCTCAGGTGCTTTGGGAAATGCTCACAGGCTCAGCACTGGTACCAGACCTAAATCTACATTAATTTTGTAAAAATTACAGGCCATGCCTTGTGACTCCCTGGGATCCTGTACAACCCAGCTAGGGCTGCACTGCTGAGGACACTCTCAACTCCAGTCCAACCAACCCACCCTGTGTACCTAAGGAGGCTCTTTAAGTGGCTGGGACTTATTAACAGCTGACAGGTGCCAATAGGCCTAGGAGGCCCTAAGCTGTGGCATCTGGCCCTGGTTGACAGTAAGGCTAGCCCCACATGGCTCCAGGTCCAGCACAGGCAGCAGGCAAACGCATATACCTTTGTGACTTTTACCAGGTAGCTCTGCGTCAGTCACAGGCAAGGCTGAAATTGGTCTGCAGGGAAGACCCTCCTAAGAGACACTAGAAACAACTCACCCAGAGGCCAGCTTCAGACCACACCAGAGCACAACCTGGTTAATGACTCAAATAGCACACCCAAGAGGTGGTCTCAACAGGCACAATAGCCTACAGAGGTAAATCCCCCTTTGAAGGGTAAGCTTCAACAGAGAAGCTCATACAATGTGGGAAAGCCAATCCTCACAGTTAGTCATCCTGGGAGGCGATCCCACCACTAATGCACCAAAAGCAATCAAGGCTCAACTACAACAGAAGAACACACACAGCACACTCAAGGGACACTCCTGGAATACATGCACAGGGAACCAGGAGAATATGTCTTTGGGCCAAATAGGACACGTACTATATAAGGCCTCCCAGCAAAGACTGAGACACATAGGAGATCTGCCTAATACATAGAAGCAAACACAGAGAGGCAGTCAGAATGGGGAAGCAAAGAAACATGTCCCAAATAAAAGAAGAGGGAAACCTCCAGAAATATAACTAAATGAGTTGAAGACAACCAACCTAAGACAGAGTTTAAAACACCAATAATAAGAATGCTTAAGGAATGTAATGAGAATTTCAACAAAGAGATAGCAAGTATGAAGAAGGAAGAACCCAGAAATCATGAAAAAAAAAAAAGGAGACAGTCAGAAATAAAGCATATGAGCTCAGACAATTAAGTTTGCAAACTTATTGAAATGATGTTGCTAAATCTTTTTTGATATCAGAGGGATTATCCATTATGAATTTGTACCAAATGGACAAACAGTTAACCAAGTTTACTATTTGGAAGTGCTGAAAAGGCTGTGTGAAAAAATTAAAACAAAAAAAATGACCTGAACTTTTCGCCAACAATTCATGGTTCTTGCATCATAACAATGCACCAGCTCACACGACACTGTCTGTGAGGGAGTTTTTAGCCAGCTATCTGTATTGGTTTTAGCCAGTAACTGTATTGGAACACCCTCCCTACTCACCTCATCTGGCCCCCAGTGACTTTCTTTCTTTACTCGAAGAAAAAGGAAATATTGAAAGGTAGACATTTTTATGACATTTAGCACATCAAGAGTAATATAATGACAGCTCTGATGACCATTTCAGAAAAAGAATTCCAAAATTGCTTTGAAGGGTGGACTAGGTGTGGGCGTCAAGGCATAGCTTCCCAAGGGGAGTACTTCGAAAGTGACCATAGTGCTATTCAGCAATGAGGTTTGTAGCACTTTTTCTAGAATGAGTTCACAAAATTAATTGGAAACTTCATACACTAGCTGAAATGAAGAATACACTAGAAGGAATCAGTAGTGCATTAGATGAAGCAGAGGATCGAATCAGCAATTTAGAAACAAGACAGCAGAACACACCTAGTTGGAACAACAAAAGAAATAATAATAATAATATAAATATATACACACACACACAGTTTAAGGAAACTTTGGGACAACATCGTGTGCAACAACATTCCCATCATAGAAGCACCAGAAGAAGACGGGAGGGAGAAAGGGATCAAGAATCTATTTGAAGATATAATGATTGAAAACTTCTCTACTCTGGTGAAAGAAATAGACATACAAGCCCATGAAGCACAGAGAGTCCTAAACAAGATGAACCCAAACAGGCCCACACCAATACACATCATAGTTAAAATGGCAAAAGTGAAAGACAAAGAAAGAACGCTAAAAGTAGCAAGAGAAACCCAAATAGTTACTTACAAATAGTCTTACAAGCTCCCATAAGACCATCAGCAGCAGGATTCTCAATAGAAACTTCGCAGGCCAGAACGGTGTGGTAGGACATACTCAAAGTAACAAAAAATAAAGGCCTACAACCAAGACTACTCTATCCAGCAAGGCTGATATTTAAAATTGAAGAAGAGATAAAGAGCTTCCCCATCAAGAAAAAGCTAATGGAATTCAACCACCAAGCCAGTATTACAAGAAATATTAAAAGAACTTCTTTAAGTGAAAAAAGAAGAAAACAAACAAAGGTAAGAAATCTGGATAGTAAAGTGGTAATAACTATGTACCTGTGCATGATAACTTTAGATGTAAATGGATTATATGCTCCAATCAAAAGATGTAGAGTAGCTGAATAGAGAAGGAAAAAGGACACATACGTATATTGTCTACAAGAGACCCACCTCAGATCAAAAGACACGCACAGACTGAAAGTAAAGGCATGGAAAAGGTATTTAATGTAAATATAAAACTATAAAAAAGCTGGGTAACAATACTTATATTGGACAAAATAAGTAGA
This sequence comes from Rhinolophus sinicus, assembly GCF_057876585.1. Classification (NCBI taxonomy): domain Eukaryota; kingdom Metazoa; phylum Chordata; class Mammalia; order Chiroptera; family Rhinolophidae; genus Rhinolophus; species Rhinolophus sinicus. Next base: position 26,411,080 of record NC_142507.1, on the reverse strand, counting down.
CTTTAAAACAAAGACTATACTAAGAGATAATGAAAGACTTTACCTAATAATAAGTGCACCAATTCAAAAAGAGGACATCACCCTAGTAAATATATATACACCCAAAATAGAAGTATCTAAATATATAAAGCAAATATTGACTGACATGAAATCAGATCAAAAGTAGCACAAGCATAATAAAGGACTTTAACACCCCGCTGACACCAATGGAAAGTTCTTCCAGACAAAAAAATCAACATGGAAGCAACAACTGTAAATGACACTCTAGACCGAAAAATTTAATTGATATTTTTAGAGCATATCACACCAAAGCAGCAGAATATACATTCTTTTCAAGTGCACATGGGACAATTTCCAAGATAGTATACTAGTTAGGCCTCCAAAAAAGTTACAATAAATTTGAGAAGATCATAATCATATCATGTGTCTTCTTTGACCACAATGGTGTGCAACTAGAAATCAATTACAAGAAAAAAAAGTGAAAAACACACAAACACTTGGAGGTTAAATAACATGCCACTAAATAATGAATGGGTCAAAAATGAGATCAAAGAAGAAATGAAAAGATAACCTGAGACAAAACAAAAAATGAAAACATAACCCCAAATCTATGAGGCACAGAGGAAGGAATACTAAAAGGGAAATTCATAGCAATGCAGGCCTACCTAAAAGAGAAGAAAAATCTCAAATAAATAGTCTAACTTTACACCTAAGCAAAATAAGCCCAAAGTGAGTACAAGGAAGGAAACAATAAAGATCAGAGTGGTAATAAACAAAATAGAGACGACTGGAAAAAAAAATTTACAAAAGATCAATGGAACCAAAAGCTGGTTTTTTAAAAAGATAAACCAAACTGACAAACTTTTAACCAGACTTATCAAGAAAAAAAGAGAGAGGACCCAAATAAATAAAATCAGAAATGAAGGAGGAGAAATGACAACCGACCACACAAAAATAGGAAAACGTTTAAAAAATACTATGGACAATTGCATGTCAACAAATTTGACAATCCAGAAGAAATGAATAAATTCCTAGAAGCATAAAAGTATGGACCATTAAGTTCACAAACTTATCCTAGAAAAATGCTACATACATCATTGCTTTATATCACTACAGTTACCTGTGAAGTACTCCCCTTGGGAAGATAAGCACGGACACCGGCACCTTGTCCAAGCTTCAAAGCAATTTTGTAACTCCTTTTCTGGAATGACCATCAGAGCTGCCATTGTATTAAACTTGATGTCCTGAATGTCATCCAAATGTCTTCTTTTCAATATTTCCTTTCTCTTTGGGTAACTAAAGAAGTTATTGAGGGCCAGACCAAGTGAGTAGGGAGGGTTTTCCAATACAGTTATTTGTTTACTGGCTAAAAACTCCCTCACAGATAGTGCCATGAGAGCTGGTGTATTGTCATGATGCAAGAGCCATGAATTGTTTGTGGAAACTTCAGGTTGTCTAACTTTTTCACGCAGCCTTTTCAGCACTTCCAAATAGTAAACTTGGTTAACTGTTTATCCATTTGGTACAAATTCACAATGAATAATCCCTCTGGTATCAAAAAAAGGTGAGCAACAATTTTGCTACAAATTCACAAACCTAAATGTTAGGTACCTTGTACAATTTTCCAAGACTGAATCAAGAAGAAACAGAAAATCTGAACAGACCAATTACTAGCAACAAAATTGAATCTGTTATCAACAAGCTCCCAACAAACAAAAGTCCTGGATCAGATGGCTTCGCAGGTGAACTTTACCAAACATTCAAGAAAGAATTAACACCTATTCTCCTACGATCATTCTAAAAGTTCCAAGAGGAGGGAGGTCTCCCAAGATATTTTTATGAGGCCATCAACATTCTCATTTCAAAACCAAATTAATAATACATAGAAATAAATTTAACCAAGAAAGTAAAAGACTTATACTCAGAAAATTTTAAGACATTGAAGAGATAAATTAAAGAAGATACAAATAAATGAAAACATATGCTATGTTCATGGGTTGGAAGAATTAATATATTTAAAATGTTCATACTACCCAAAACAATCCATAGATTCAGTGCAATCCCTACCAAAATACCAATGGCATTTTTCACAGCATTTGAACAAACAATTCTAAAACTTATATGGAAACATCAAAGATCCCAAATAGTCTTGGCAACTTTGAGAAAGAAGAACAAAGCTAGAGGTACCACCCTACCTGATATCAGATTACACTATAAGGCCATAGTAATCAAAACAGCTTGGTATTGGCACAGAAACAGACATATAGATAAATGGAATTGAGTAAAGATCCCAGAAATAAACCCATGTCTATATGCTCATTCTATGACAAAGAAAGCAAGAATTTTTCATTGGGTAAGGACAGTCTATTTAATTAATAGTGCTGGGAAAACTGGACACATACATGGGAAAAATGAAACTGGACCACCTTCTTATGCCATATACAAAAACAAATTCAAAATGGATTAAAGACTTTAAAATAATACCCGAAACCATAAAATCCCTAGAAGAAAATATAGGAAACGAATTCTCAGAAACTAGCTTTAGTAATATTTTTACTGATATTTCTCCTTGGGTAAGGGAAAGTAAAGAAAAAATAAATAAATGGGACTATATCAAACTAAAAAGTTTTTTTCACAGCAAAGGAAATCATCAATGGAATGAAACATACATCTTACTAAGTGGGAGAGAATTATACATCTGATAAGGGGTTAGTATCAATAAATAAAATAAACTCATACAACTCAACATAAAAAAAAAATCCAGTTAGAAAATTGGCAGAGAACCTAAATAGACGTTTCTCCCAAGAGGATGTACTGATGGCCAATAGACATATGAAAAGATGCTGAACATCACTAATCAGAGAAATACAAATAAAAACCACAGTGAGATACATCACTCGTGTCAGAATGGCTGTCATCAATAAATCAACAGATCATAAGTGTAGGCAAGGATGTAGAGAAAAGGGAACCCTTGTGCACTTTTGGCGGGTTGCAAATTGGTGCAGCTGCTATGGAAAACAGTATGGAGGTTCCTCAAAAATTAAAAAAATAGAACTACCTTAGGACCCAGCAATTCCACTCCTGGAAAAAAAAATCCAAAGCGGTTGTTCAAAAAAAGATATAAGCCCTCCTATGTTTACTGCAGTGCTACTATTCACAATAGCCAAGATATGGAATCAAATGAAATGCCTTTCAATAGGCTATTAGGTAAAGAAACCGTGCTACACTTATACAATGGAGTATTACTCTGCCATCTAAAACAAGGAAATCTTACCATTTGCAACAACATGGATAAACCTAGATGATAGTATGCTAAGTCAAATAAGTCAAATAAGAAATACAAATACTATATGATTGCACTTATATGTGGTATCTAAGGAACAGTATAAATGAACAAACAAATCAGAAATACACTCATACAAACAGAGAACAATCTGATAGTTGCTGGATAGGTGGGGAGTTGGGCCAAAATGTGAGAAAAGTGAAGTTATTAGGAAGCACAAATTGGTAGTTACAAAATAGTCACAGAGATGTGAAGTTTAGTGTGGGGAATATATAAAAAATGTTGTAAAACTGTGTAGGGTGTTGGTTCTGGACTTGACAGGGGGATCACTTCATAAGATATGGATGCCTGGCCTCTGTAGTGCACACTTGAAACTAATATAAAATAGTATTGGATATTAACTATAATTATATACAGTGATAAAAAATACAGCGGATGTTTTAAATTTAAAATAAATATTATAGTAGAAGACACATTGCCATTACTCCCCTTCAAAATACTCCCCCTCACTTGAAGAACATTTCTCCCATTGTTCTTGCCACTTTATGAATCAGTTCTGGACATCCTCTTTTGTGAGTGTCTTTAGTTGCATTGTCATGACTGCCTCAATGTCATGAATAGATTGAAACATTTACCTTTAATGGTCATTTTGACTGCGGAAGAGGCAGAAGTTACATGGTACCAGATCCAGTGAATAAGGTGGAAGAGGGCCCACCCTGATGTTTTTATTTGATATAAATTGCTGTGTACCAAAAGGGATGTATGACCAGAGCTTTTCCACTGTGATGACCAAATACAATGAATGCTTCTGCCGTGTGCCATCCAAAGGAAAGGCAGGGATCTTCATTATGGGAATTGGCATGTTGAAACTTAGTGACTGTGTGTGACAAGTTTCAACTTGTTTGGTGCAGTCAGTAGGGGCTGAGCTAAAGTTTAGAGAAGGTTTGTTTTAAATTGTGCCATAAATCGTCCTTCATCAAGACAATGCTCTGTGTCACACATTGCTTCTGGTACATGGCAACTTCTGTCAAGTAAAAACAGTACAATGTGTCCTCATTCACCTTATATACTGGATTTGGCACCATGTGACTTCTGGCTCTTCCCCAAACTCAAAATGGCTCAGGATATCGAGGCAGCCACACAGCACAAGTAAAGACACTCACAAAAGAGGACTTCCAGAACTGCTTCAGAAAGTGGTAAGAATGATGGTGTAAGTGTGTTGAAAGTGAGAGGGAGTATTTTGAGGGGGATTAATGACAATGTGTTTTTATAATTTTTTAATTTAAACTTTCATCTTATTGTTTGATTGCACCTATAGATATGGGATGTGAAGTCCATCATAGGGAATATAATCATTGGTATGGTAATAGCTACTTACTGTGCCAGATTGGCAGCAGAGTTATTGGGGTTATCAGCTTGTGAGGGGTATAAATTTCTAATCCTTATGGTGTTTTGTACCCCTGAAATTAATAATAAAAGTAAGAAAAATTGATATTAAAAAAAATAGAATTCTCTTTAACATTAGGTAAATGAAATGCCTAACAAAAGCATGTCACCAGAAAGCATGCCATCTTCTTTTGTATAGACCTGAGTCAGTGTTCACTGGAGAAGAGGATTAAATCATAATGCATAGCATCACTAGCATTATCAAATAGATAGAGCTACATGTTTATTTCCAGTGTCCTGGCTAGAAATGTTAGCCTGGAAATATTTTTCAGATTGAACCAAATGCCTACTTAACCATAACATTGCACAATGATGCCTCAAATTATACTATATATGCCATTTAAAAAATTTTTAAATGGTCACGAAAGTCACTGATGAAGTACCTTATTTATGTAGTAAATTAACTTGTGTTATATGTTGGAATTATGGAGGTAAGGCAGAGGGAAAAATCAATTAGTGGGAAAAGGTACAAATGGAGACAATAATTTTAGTTGTAATTTGTCTTCCAGTGGTCATTTTATTTTTATTTATTTATTTTGTTAGTAAAAGGATAGTTGGTATACCACATTGTATTAGTTTCAGGTGTACAACATAATGATTGCTCATCACACACTAGTTCTATTAACTATCACCATGCACAGCTTTCGCACTATCGACTATATTTCCATTTATCTTTTTCAGCCATCTTCCATTCCCTCCTCTTGGGCAGCCATCAGTTTCTTCTCTATTTCGATGCATCTGTTTTGTTTGTGGGTTTGTATGTTTAGACTTTTTTTTTAATTGCACATATAAGTGAAAAAATATGGTATTTTCATGATTGCACTGAATCTGTAGATTGCTTTGGGTAGTGTGTTCATTTTAACAATATCAATTCTTCCAATTCTAGAGCAAGGTATACCTTTCCATTAATTTGTGTCATCTTCAGTTTTTTTCTTCAATATCTCATTGTTTTCACAGTACAGTTCTTTCACTTCCTTGGTTAAATTTATTTTTAGGTATTTTATTCTTTTGATGCAATTATAAATGGGATTGTTTTCTTAATTTTTGCAGTTTTAACATGGTATTTAAAGCCATTATTTTCTTATTAATTTTCTGTCTGGATGATATACCCATTGAGGTTAGTGGAGTATTAAAGTCCCTGACTATTATTGTTTTACTGATAATTTCTGCCTTTAAATCCATTAATAGTTACTTTATTTACTTTAGTGCTCCTATGTTGGGTGTGTATTTAAAATTGTTATATCCTCTTCTAGGATTGATACCTTTCGCATTATGTAATGTCCTTCCTTTTTCTCTTTTCATGTTCTTTTTTTAAAAGTCCATTTTATCTGAGTATTGCTACCCCAGCTTTCTTTTTGTTTCTGTTCACATGGAATATCTTTTTCCATCTCTTCACTTGCAGTCGGTGTGTGTTTTTGGATCTAAGGTCAGTGTCTTATAGTCAGCAGATAGGTGGGTCTTTTTAAAAATTAAATTTTGTAGGTTTTTAATTCATTCTGCCACACATGTGTTTTGTTTGGAGCATTTAATTCATTTACATTTAAAGAATGTATTAATTCATTTAATATTTAAAGTAGTTATTAATAGGTATGTGTTTATTACCATTTGTCAATGTTATTTATCTTTTCAAAGAACCAGCTTTGTCTCTTTTGCATTAATTTTTTCTGTGGTCTTTTTGTTCCCTATTTCCTTTAATTTTGCTCTATTTTTATTATTTTCTTCCTTCTACTGATGTTGGGCTTCTTTTGTTCTTCTTTTTCTAGTTCTTAAATTTGAAATGTTAGATTGTTTATTTGAGAATTTTCTTGTTTCTTGAGGTAGGTCTGTAATGCTATAAACTTTCCTCTTACTACCACTTTGATGCATCCCCCTCCCCCCCCCCCCCCGTGGCTTTTAATCTGTGAATTCAGTTCTTTTACATTTAGGGTAATTATTGATATATGAGGACTTTTTATAGCCATTTTATCTTTTTTCTGGTTACTCTGGGTCTGTATTGTTTCTTTTCCCTTGTGTTTCTGTTTGCTATTTTAGTTTGATGGTACTCTATGATTTTTTTCTCCCTCTGTATCCTCTTTTATATGTTATGTGTCTCAGTTCTAGGGTTTGTTTGTTTTTTGTAGTTACTGTCTGTTTAGAAATTTTATTTTCAAACTTACAATAGGCCTTTTTGTTCTGATTGCCTCTTGTGTCTATTAAATTGTGCAAGTTAGTCCTTTTCCCCTCTCCTTTTATGTTTTTGTTGTCACAAATTATCCCTTTATACTTGGTGTATTCATTCCCAAATTGCAATAGCTATTGTCCCTTTTAAAATGACTTTACCTGTTTTAACATTTATGTTATATGTAAGTGTTAAATCTTATTCTGAACAAGAGTTGCAATTTCCTGCTTTTGTCATCTTACCGATAGTTTTTATCCTTTGCCTTTTTGTTTCAGATAGAAGAGCTCCTCTAAGCATTTCTTATAATGTGGATTTGTGGTGATAAATTCCATTAATAGTCTGTTTCCTTCTCCCTCTCTTCTCCTTCTCCTTTACCCATTATTCTTATATTGCTCTTTCTAATTGTGTCAGATAGTTCTCCTATGGTTCTTTCATATTTTTTTTTTCTTAATCTTTTCTCTTCTTCCACTTGAGTTATTTCTAGTTTTCTATCTTTGGTGTATCTAATTCTTTCCTCCATCTGGTCTGCTCTATTTTCTTAGCTCTCTAATTTATTCTTCATCTAATTTATTGAGTTCTTCAGCTCCAGAATTTCTGTTTGGTTCTTTTTTTAAAGTGCCAATCTCTTTAGTAAAGTACACTTTTTGTTCATTGATTTTATTCCTAAGCTCATTGAACTGCTTTTCTGCATTTTCTCGTATCAGTTTGAGATTTTTCAGAATTGTTATCTTGAATTCTCTGTCATTTAAATTACTCTTCCATGTCTTTTAGTTTATTTTCTGGAGATTAGAAAAAAAAACTTTTTTTGAACTACCTTGTTACCTTGGTCATTCGTAGTAGTTGGTGAATTATTTTTCTGCCTGGGCATTTGAGGGAATGAAGTCTTTTTATTAAATTCTGTCTCTTTTTAACAGTTTGGCAGGTTGATAAACGAAGGTCTTTCTTTTGTTGTCCATTAGGGGGTACAAGTTTTTATTTTCTCTTACCTGCACTGCTGGGACTTCCAGAATCTCTGTTGGGTGGTGTCCCTCAGCTGTGGAAAATGCCCCAGATTTCCCAAGTCCTCTTTACGACCAGTTCATCTTGGTCACCATCCCCATGGTGTGATGTGGCAGGCTATGGGTTTCCAAGTCTGTGTGTTCTCAGCACCATATTCCCACAGTCAGAAGCAGCCAGGTGTGCTACTCTGTTTAAGGTGTCTTAGCTGCCTCTACCAGGTTGTGCCATGATGGGTGGGAGAACAGTGTGCAGGGGCAAGAAGGTTTGTGTGTCTGTGGCTCTCTTCTTTCCAGTAGTTTCAACCACAATTAGTACAGAACACTTAGGCAGGAAAGTTGCTTCTGCCCCTTTGCGATTTGCTGAGTGAGGGTTGTAATACTGAGTGGGGCACAGGAAGTGGGAGGGACGGTGGATTCCCACACCTGCAGTTTGCCTGGTGATGGCAGCTTGTGGAACACTACCATTCTTTGCACTGCTTTTCTGCCACTGACTCTGGGCTCAGCCTCAATGTGTACTGGTCACTCAAGTCAGATTTCTGCCTCTGCCCTTCTGGTCTTCCCAGTTGGGATTGTGCCCTGACTCTTCACTTGTATCACGTTGGCTGGGTCTGCAGCGAATGCTGGACTGCATCTGTGATTCCTGTCTCTGTCCTTCCCTGTTGTGTCTCTCCTCCTTTCTCCCTGATAACCACCTTCAGTTGTCTCAATGCATAGATCTCTCAGATGTGTGTGTATTAAGCAGGGAGTTCTTTGTTGATTTATAGCTGTTTAATTTGTGACTTCAAGGGGAGAGACCTGGGGGTCTTCTCACACTGCCATGATGCTGGCATCACTTCTCTCTTTATTTTTTGTGCGTTTATATTCGCAGGTTTTGGTTTGTGGTTACCATGACAGTCATATGTATCCATCTCTATCTGTAGCAGTCTATTTTAAGCTGATAGGCATTTAATTTCAAATATATTCTAAAGCATTATATTTTTACTACCCCCTCCACTTTTTATGTTTTTGATGTCATGTTTTACATCTTTCTGTTTTATATCTCCTCTTTATTGTAGTCATAATTAATTTTGCTACTTTTATCTATTAAATTTATTGAACTTTATGTTAGCTTTTTAAGTAGTCGATTCACTGTGATTATATATATTTGCCTTCACCAGTGAAATTTCTTTCTTTCCTGTATTTTCATATTTCTGGTTATGACCTTTACTTTTCTACATAAAGAAGATCCTCAATTATTTCTTGAAAAGTCAGTTTAGTGATTGTGAACTCCTTCAATTTTTGCTTGTCTGGGAAACTATCTCTTCTTCAATTCTGAATGATACCATTGCTAGGTATAGTATCCAAGGTTGTAGTTTCCCTTCTTTCAGCTGTTTAAATATTTCTTGCTACTCTTTTCTGGTAAAGTTGCTGATGAGAAATCAGATGATAACCTATGGAGTTTCCTTTGTATGTGACTTATTTTCTTCTTGCAGCTTTCAAGATTGCCTCTTTATCCTTAATATTTTCTATTTTAATTACCATATTTTTTGGTGTTGGCCTCTTTTGGATCATTTTCTTTGGAACTCTCTGTGCTTTCTGGATCTAGATGTCTGTTTCCTTTTCTAGATTAGGAAAGTTTTCAGCCATTGTTTCTACAAATATACTTTCTGCCCCTTTCTCTCTTCTCCTTCTGGAATCCCTATAATACAAATATTAGAGCACAGAGGTCCCTTATACTATCTTAATTTAAAAAATTCTTTTTTCATTTTTTTCTGTTCTGATTGGGTGATTTCTTCTATTTTGTCTTCCAGTGCACTGATCCATTCTTCTTTATGAACTAATCTGCTGTCAATTCTTTCTAATGGATTCTTCATTTTAGTTATTGTATTCTTCATCTCTGATCATTTTTTAAAATTATGTTTTGTAACTCTTGAAGTTCTGTCTGAGTTTCTCTTTTCTACTCTCAAGTTTGTTGAGCATCTCTATGACCATTTCTTTGAACACTTTATCAGGCAAATTACTTATCATTGTTTATTAGAGTTTTTCTTAGTTTTTTCCCCCCTTCATGTAGTGCATATTCTCCTGTCTCCTTATTTTGTTTGATTTTCTGTGTTTGTTAGATGAAATAGCTATCTCTTTCAATCTTGAGAAAGTGGCCTCTGTGTAGAATGTGTGCCAGGTGGTTTTGTCAGGCCAGTTGTGGTTGGGTCAGACATGAGCAGTGCCTGTTGTGTTGCCTGGCTGGAAGGAGAATGGGTTTTGCACTGGGCAGCCTGTTGTGTGTGTGCCTCTTTGCTCTTCTGATCCAGGTAGCGCTGACTGGTGTGTCCTCACTGCAGCACTTTGTTAGTTCTACACTTTCTCTGGCCGGGACAGTCCTAGGTACTCACACATCACACCCTACTACTTTTACACTTTGTCCAGGCAAGACTGTCCCATATATGCATTTGGACATGCCCTACTATCTCTACTCTTTCTCTGGATGGGACATACCTTCATGCTGGTATAGCAGTGTTTTGCTAGTTTCACATTTTCTCTAGGAGGGAACTCCCTGCGTGTGTGTAGTCTGGTGAGTGAGTGTAGTAGGGACCTGTCACACCTGCTGGGTCAATCTCTGCAAGGCGGGGGTGGCATGTGCATATACTATGGCACCCTCCTGTTCCTGCTGGATCTAACTCCAAGAGGGGTGGCTTGGGACATGCTACAGTGGCCCTGAAGTTTGGCTAGAGAACCTGGATAGAGCTCCAACCTATTACCCAAAAGCAAGGGAAATGTAAACAATCATCCTCACTGTTTATTTCCATTCCTGGGATTTCCCTCAGCTCCTGGAGAGCTCTCACAATTCCCCAAATATCTCTATGAAGTTTATATCTTGTTTTTTTTGCAGAAGTTGTTCAACTGGTCCTCAATTGTCTCTCAGGAATTGCTATAAATGTAGATGTACACTTGTTATGTTCTTGGGAGGGGGTGAGCTCAGCAATCTCCTATTCCACCATCTCAGACCTGCTTCCCAGGTAGTGGTCATTTCTATAAGGAAAATAAAATTGGTTGACAAGATAGAGATAAGTGCAAGGCTAGACAATACCTAAGATATGTTATCAAGAATTAGTGCTTCTTTTAGCAAGAGATATTTGAGCTGAGGAAAGACTATTTTAGCAATAGGAAACAGTTAAGTGTTAGGTCGTGCAGTAGGAACAAACTCTTATATTTAGGAAAAGATATCTACTCAGTAAACCAAAGATGGACGAGTAATAAATAAGGATTAATGGTTTAAGCAAAGTATAAAGAAATTAGTGTATTGTAGGTAAAGGGTGATAATTTTACCAAGTCAATAAAATAGTATTGGAGAATTTTATGGTGGGAAGTGTTATAACATGGCTCATGTTTATCACTGTAGGATAAATAATAATGTGCCAAAATCATATCAGGGAGAACGTTATGGCAACTTCTTCCCTAATGCTGGAAAATGATGGTGATTTGCATAATAGTGCAAACAATGGCAATAGAGAGAACCATGTGTATCCAAGTAGTATTACAGAGACAAATTAGAAAAGAATAAATATATTCCATTTGAGAGGTGAGTGGAGGGGATGCTGTAGGTTGGGACTTAAGCACCTTGGTGGATGGTGATTCTATTTATATATATGGAAAGAGTTTATTTGTTCCTTTTTTTTTTTTTGTACCGGAAGGGATCAATAGTTGTGTTTTTTTAGATGTTAAGTTTGAGATGCCTATAAAATATCCAAGTAGTGTTGTCAGGTTGGCAGTCTTGGCTATCTTGACGAGAGCTCAGGAACAAGAATAAGCTTCATAGCCACTGACATATAGATGTTTAATGTCGTGGGAGTGAAGGAGATCATATGGAGAGATTCTAGAGTGAGATTAGAGAGAATATGCACAAAACTTGCAATGTTCCAGGTTTTGAAAACCCAGCTGAGGGGACAGCAACAAGGAAGGAGATGAGAAGTTTAGTGAGGAACACCAGTAACGTGACCTACCCAGAGCAAAGGAAACACAATGCTTCAGGAATGAAGGAAATGTCAACTATAATGAATGTTGTTGTGTGTCATCAGGTGTCATAACATCGAGAGCTCCAACAACCATGAACAGAGAAACCTTAGGGGAGGAGAAGGGGAAAAGTTTGATTTTAAAAGATTGACAAGGTTTTCAAAAACATGCAAATGGAGAAATAACTATAGAACAATCTTTTAATAAGGTTCACTGTGAACAAAAGCAGATAATTTGAAACACACACAGGTGGATAGATAAAATTATTGACATTTGTTCCATTTGTTTACTGTTTTGTCTACGGAGGAAGGACTTCTCTACATTTTTATTACTTTCAGAGTAATTGATTCATAACCAGTTGTTATGCTAAAACAAAACATATATAGCAAGATCATGAGATGTTTCTTAACCCTAGTTGTAGATTAAAGTCAAATAAGAAGTCTGTTATTGATAATTCCTGGGCCCCTTTACAGATTTACTGATGATGAATCTCTTGGGATGGAACTTGAATGTCTACACTGCCTTTGAAAAGAGTAATGTTGTGGAATTGTTTTGAGAAGGTAGTGCTGAGATATTCTGTTTTAAGGAATGTTAAACTGAAATTTTATTTTCACTCATGCAGCCAAATTTAGATGAAAGAAAATAAAGTTGATTGTTCCAAAATAAAAAAAAAGAAAACACAGCAACAGAAAAAAAAAAAAAAAAAAAAAAAACTTGTGCAAAGACATTGGGACAGGATCACCCTTGATATGTTTTAATAAGAGAAATAAAGGCAGAGTGACCAGTGTCCAGCAAGCCAAGGGAAGATAGGAACAATTAGTGGGTAGGCACTAGATTATGTAGGACTTTGAGGCCACGGTTAGGTAACAGATTGAGAGGTCATGGGGAATTAGAAACTTAGTTGGAAGTAAGAGTCTGAAAGTAAGAGGAGAGGACTGCTTTGGGTTGAGAATGTGGGAGTCAGCAGCATTTTGATAGAAAGCCATGGACAGGGCTAGTCCAACCAAGGATAGGCTACAGAAAAAAGACAGAAAGAAGGCCGCATAAAGAAGAAGAGCAGCTAGGAGGTGAGAGAGGTAGGAGGGCAGAAGGAAAACCAGGAGATTATCAACTGTGAAAGGAGAATGCTTAAAGAGAGACAGATGATTGTGCAATTGCTGTTGAAATGTCTAGAGCAATGCAGCCCCATACGGTAGTCACTAGCTTCATGTGGACATTGAGTACTTGAAATGTGACAATTAAGATATACTATAAGACTTAGTACAAGAAATGAATAAAAATATCATTAATAATTTTAAGTAATGATTATATGTTGAAATAATAATATTTGTGATATATGGAATTTAATAAAACATATTATTAAAAGTGAATAACAAACCTTATTATCAAATTCACATTACACTTGTATTTTTATATATTTTGACAGGTGCAAAGAAGTTTAATCATTTAAATAATTTTAAAATACAGGTTTAGTTTTGAACAATTAGATATATATAATAAATGTAAATAAATATATAAATAATAAAATTGAAATGCATTTAAAGGGTAAATAGAAATATGCTTATTAAAATTCTGAAAACTTGATAGCTTGAAATATCTTTATATAAAATGTTAGGTGGAAATTTGAAGACGTACTAGGGGTGGCAAAAAAGTATACAGGTGACTTGTATTCATCTTTTGTTATCAGTGTATATCGAGTATTACAGTTTTAATACAGTTTTTTTTTGTTTCTTAAAATGTATATACATTTTTTGGTACCCTCTGTAGATATATTGAGTGGGAATCTTTCTTGAAGAATTCCAAATGATGTATATATATACACACTCTTCCAGGAAATGAAGCTAATTCTTCTCTCTTGAGTGTGGGCTGAAACTATAGACTCACTTTCAAAGAATAAAGTATATAAAGGGAGACACCTCCTGGCAGACACCTCCTTTAACATAGTGATTAATGTGAACATCACCAGTGATGTCATGATGCTTTCCTGGACGTCCTGATATAATGAAATAATAAGGGCATTCATCTTTGTCATATTCTTAACAAAAACCCCATAAACATAGTCTAATCATGAGAAGATATCAGACTAAGTAAATTGAAAGACATATTACCTGATCTGTATTAGTTAAAACTGTGGAGGTAATGAGAACCAAAGGAATTCCGAGGGGAAAAAAATGCCATAGGTTGGAGGAGACGTAGGAGACATGCTGCTTAAATAAAATGTGTCTTGGATGTTATCCTGGAATAGTAAAAAGACAACAGTGGTAAAAAGGTGAAATCAGAATAAAGTGTATATTTAATTAATAGTAATATACCAGTGCTAACTTTTTATATGGTTATTTAGAATGTTAACCTTAGGGGAAACTGGGAGAATTTTATAGGAAAATTCTCTATTAAAATGTTTTTTGAGGAGTTAGATTTTCATTTAAGGCAAGAGCGTATTTGCCATCCTGCCAGAAACAAAATTATAGTACTGCCTGATTTCAAGGCTTAAAATAAAGCTGTGGTAATCAAGGCATTGCGGTACTGGTATAAAGGTAGGAAAAGAGATCAATGGCACAGAATTGAGAGTCTAAGTTAAATTCACATTTACTCGATCAATTTGTTTTCAACAAAGTTGCAAAGAAAACTCAATGAGGAAAGGATCATCTTTTCTTTTTCTTGGAACAAAATTTAACGTGACAATTAAAGAACTAAAACCAAAGTTGTGTCTTTTTATGACTATTACTTTTTTAATTAAAACTTATTGGGGTGACAATTAGTAAAATTATATAGGTTTCTAGTGTACAATTCTGTAATACATCATCTATATAACACATTGCGTGTTCACTACAGAGTCAGTTCTCCATCCATCACCATATATTTGACCCTGTTTACCTTCACCTACTCCACCCCCCCGCCCCATCTCCCTTACCCTCTGGTACCACTAAACTATTGTCTGTGTCTGTGCATTTTGTTTTCTTGGTTTGTCTAGTTCCTTTGTTGCTTTCAATTTTATATTCCACATATCAGTGAAATCATAAGGGTCTCGACTTTTTTCTGTATGACTTATTTGCTTAGCATAATAATCTCAAGATCCATCCATGTTGTTGCAAATGGTACTATTTCAAATTTTCTTATGGAAGAATAATATTCCATTGTGTATATATAACACATCTTTTTTATCCAATCATTTATTGAGGGACACTTTGGTGGTTTCCATGTCTTGGCCACTATAAATAAAGCTGCAATGAACATCAGAGCACATACAAGGTCTGACAATTACTTTTGGGAACTCATCCAGAAAAAGTGCTACATACCTCATTGCTGAATATCACTATGGTCACCTTCGATGTACTACCCTTAGGAAGGTATGCACCAATGCCAATGCCTAGTCCACCCTTCAAAGCAATTTTGGAATTCTGTTTTCTGGAACGGTCATCAGAGCTGTGGTTGTAATACCCTTGACGTCCTGAATATCATGAAAATGTCTTTGTTTCAATATTTCCTTTATCTTTGGGTAAAGCAAGAAGTTATTTGGGGCCGTATCAGTTGAGTAGGAAGGGTGTTTTAATACAATTATTTGTTTATTGGCTGAAAACTCCGTCATAGACAGTGCCATGGAAGATGGTGCATTGTCATGATGTAAGAGCCGTGAATTGTTGGCGAAAAGTTCAGGTCATTTAACTTTTTCACACAGCCTTTTCAGTGCTTCCAAATAGTAAACTTGGTTAACTGTCCAGTTGGTACAAATTCATAATGAGTAATATCTCTGATACCAAAAAAGTTTAGCAACATAGTTACAACAAGTTCCCGAACTTAGTTGTCCATCTTGTATATCTTTACGGATAAATGCTTTCAGACTTTTTTGGTAAATACCCAGGAGAGGGATTGCTAGGTCATGTGGTAATTCTATTCTTAATTTTTTGAGGAACTTCCACACTGCCTCCACAGCACCTGCACCAATTTGCATTCCTACCACCAGTGTTTGAGGGTTCCTTTTTCTCCTCAGCCTCTCCAACACTTATTATTTGTCTTGTTGATGATAGCCATTCTAACCTATGTGAGATGATATCTCACTGTGGTTTTTATTTGCATTTCTCTGATCATTAGTGATGTTGAGCATGTTTTCATATGTCTATTGACCATCTGTATGTCCTTTTTGGAGAAATGTCTATGCAGGTCCTCTGCCCATTTTTAAATTCAATAGTTTTTTTCTTTGTTTGTTTTTGAGTTGTATGTGTTCCTTGTCTATTTTAGGTATTAGCCCTTATCAGAGGCATTGCTTGCAAGCAAATATCTTCTCCTATTCATTTGGTTGCCTCTTTATTTTATTGATGGTTTCTTTTGCTGTGCAGGAAAGCTTTTTAGTTTGACATAGTTCCATTCATTTATTTTAGCTTTTATTTCCCTTGCCAAAAACATACAATGGAGAAAAAACTCCTCTTCAATACATGGTGCTGGAAGAATTGAAAAGCTATACTGAAAAGAATGAAACTAGACTGCTATCTGTCACCATGTACCAAAATTAACTCAAAATGGATCAAAGAACAAATCATGAGACCTGAAACAATAAACTGCACAGAAGAAAACATAGGTACTAAACTTATGGTCCTTGGGTTCAAAGAGGATTTTATGAAGTTGACCCAAAGTGTTGTATTTTTAAATAATACTAATAAAACAATTGGATATCTGTAAGTAAAGAGAATGAACCTTAATTCAAACATCTATCCATATCCAAATCTTAATGCAAAGGTTATCAGAGACCTAATGTAAATCCCCAAACTATGGCATTTATAAAATAAAACAGAAGAAAATCTTTATGACCTTGGGTTATGCAAAATTTTTCAGTTATAAAACCCAAAACACAATCCATAAAGGAAGACTTGACAATTTGTACTTACCAAAATACATTTTTACTTTTTGACATACACTATTAAGAGAATGAAAAATCAAGCCACAGCCTGGAAGGATATATTTGTAAATCACATAACACGTGAAAGAATTGTTTCCAAAATATGTTAGAACTCTCAAAATACAATTACAGGCATACTTCCTATTGATGACTTCTGCTTTATTACGTTTTGCAGATATTGTGTTTTCAACATTGAAACAAGATCTTCCAACAGTAAAAAGATTATGGCTTGCTGATGGCTTAGATGATCATTAGCATTTTTTAGCAATAAAGCATTTTTTAATCGAGGTATGTACATATTTTAAACATCATGCTACCGCACATTTAATAGACTACAATATAGTGTAAACATATATTTTAATGCAATGAAACAAAAACACAAAAACTGTGTGACTTATTTTATTGCAACATTCACTTAACTGCCGTGGTCTGGAATTGAATCAGCAATATCTCTGAAGTATGGAATTGAATCAGCAATATATCTGACGTATACCTGTAAAATAGAACAAACAACCTGAAATTAAAAATGGGCAAAGTTTTGAACAGGCACTACATCAAAAAAGACATAAGCATAACAAGTAATTACATGAAAGATGCTCAACTCATTAGTCAGTAGAGAAATGTGAATTTAAAACACATGATGTACCACAACATACCAATCAAAATACTTAATATTACAGAAACTGACCATACTGAGTGTTGGCAAGATTGTGGAAAATGGAACTCTACTACACTGTTACTGGGAATAAAGCATCACTTTAAGGATCAATTTGGTAATTTGTTAATAGTTAAATATACATCTACCATATTATCTAGCCATTCCATTCTTAAGTATTTATCAAGATGAAATAAAAGTATATTTCCAAACAAAAGTGTTGTACAAAATGTTCATAGAAGCTTCATTTGTAATAGACAAAACCTACAAACTAGATGCCTATAATTGGTGAATACATAATCAAATTACATTTGATATGTTTGTACACTTGCATATAATTCAAAAATAAAAAGGATGGACTATTTATAACACAATAGCATTGGTGCATTGCAGCATAATTATGCTGAGTGAAAGAAGCCAAATCAAAAACAAAAGTAATGTTGCGTTATTTCCTTTCTTATAAGTGTCTAAAATGTGAAAAATAATCTATAGTGAAATAAATCAAATGAAGGTTGTTGGAAAAATGTATGAGGGTGGGGAGCAGGAATGGATGAGAGGGAAGCAATGAATACAAAGCTACATGAAGAAAAATTAGGAGGTAATGGAATATATTTCATAGTCAAATACATATGGTAGAAATTGTCAACTTGTCAATATTAATAAATTTATATATTTTAAAAAACATTCAGTTTATTTTATGTAATATATTAAAACTCAAGAATGCTATTAAAATAAATGTGATATTTAAGCATTCAGAGAAAATGAAACACTATATACAAGAAACAGTTAGGATGTTTCCTAACTTTTCATCAAAACCGTTGTAGGCCTGAAGATAATGGAAAAAGTAATGGAGATATCAACATAAACTCCTGTATGCTTTAATAGCATATATACACATAAATACAGAAATTACAGATATGCAGTGTAAGATAGTTGTCGATTCCATTCTTTTGCATATGGGTGTCAAATTTTCCCAACACCATTTATTGAAGAGACTGTCCTTTCCCCATTGTATGTTATTGGCTCTGTGTCATTAATTGATTATAAATATGTGGGTTCATTTCTGGGCTCTTGATTTTGTTTCACAGATCTCTACGTCTGTTTTTAAGCCAATATCATACCACTTTAATTACTATATCTTTGTAATACAGTTTAAAATCAGGGAGTATGATGTTTCCATCTTCGCTCTTCTTTCTCAAGATTGTTTTAGCTATTTAGGGTTTTTCTTTTGGTTTTATACAAATTTTAGGATTGTTCTATTTCTGTGAAAAATACAACTGGAATTTTTTTTTTAATTTTAGTTCTACAAAACAATGCAATAGTTAGACATTTCACCCCAATCTATTGCCCCTCTGGCATCGTATATATCTATTACAATTCCATTGACTCCAGTCCCTATGCTATACTTCATAGACATTAGAATTTTGATAGGGATTGCATTGGATCTGTTGATTGCTTTGTGTAGTATGGACATTTATTAATACTGATTATTTCAATCTTTGAACACAAAACATATTTCTATTTATTTATATCTTCTTTTATTTTTTCATTAATACAAATCTTTCACCTTACAAATACAAATCTTTCAACATACAAATCTTTCACCTTCTTGTTTAAATTTATTCCTAAGTATTTTATTCTTTATGATACAGTAAATGAGATTTTCTTAATTTTCTTTCTGATAGTTTGTTATTAGTATCTGAAAACACAACAGATTTTTGCCTATTGATTTTCTATCTTGTAACTTTACTAAATTTTTTTACTGGTTTAAAAGTTATTCTATGGAGTCTTTAGGGTTTTCTATATATCAATATTATTTCTTCTGTAAGTAGCAGTTTTATTTCTTTTTTTCTGACTTGGATGCCTTTTTATTTTTTAAGAGGACATTCAAAAGCAGTTTTGTTGTATTTTGAAGTTTCCAACAAGGTTAATGAAGTTCAACATTTCAGTTGAATGAATCTGAAAGTGAAAGAAAAAAGTATGAAGATTATAGTTTCATTTTGAAACCACTGTACATATATCTTTATGGACAAATGTTTTTAGATTTTTGGGGTATATACCCAGGAGAAGGATTGCTGGGTCATATGGTAATTCTATTCCTAATTTTTTTGTAATTTATTTTTTAAATTTATTGGGGTGACAATTGTTAGTAAAATTACATAGATTTCAGGTGTACAATTCTGTATTACATCATCTATAAATCCCATTGTGTGTTCACCACCCAGAGTCAGTTCTCCTTCCATCACCATATATTTGATCCCCCTTACCCTCATCTCCCACCCCCCACCCCCCACCCCCCTTACCCTCTATTCTTAATTTTTTGAGGAACATCTGCTGTTCATTGCAGCTTTATTTATAGTGGCCAAGACATGGAAATAACCAAAGTGTCCTTCAATAGACAATTAGATAAAGAAGATGTGGTATATATACACAATGGAATACTACTTGGCCATACAAAAAAATCAAATACTGCCATTTGCAACAATATGGATAGATCTTGAAATTATTATGCTAAGCAAATAAGTCACACAGAAAAAGTTGAGAACCATCTAATTTCACTGATATGTGGAATATAAAACTGAAATCAACAAAGAAAAAAACAAATAAAGAAAAAACTTATAGACACAGGCAATAGTTTAGTGGTTACCAAAGGGTAAGGGGCGTGGGCGGTGGTAGATGAGGGTAAACGGGGTCAATATATGGTGATGGAAGGAGAACTGACTCTGTGCAGTGAGCACACAATGTGATATATATATATATATATATATATATATATATATATATATATATATATATATATATGATGTATTACAGAAATGTACACTTGAAACCTATATAATTTTGCTAACCATTGTGACCCCAATAAATTTTAATTAAAAGAAATGAAATCACTGCACAGGTCCTGGCAAAATCATTATAATACTCACATTGTATAAAAAAATGCACAGTAATTATTTGAAATTTTTCTCTTTTAAAAAATTTCAGTATTCTTTTATTTAGTGCTTACTACTATTCAGGGGCAAAACCATCTTGTATGTAAATGCATTATAGATTAAAATGAATTGTCTTAAAATGTTTATTCAGAATAGCAAATTGTACTCTGATACTTTCTTCAAGTCAATTTATTTTTATTATTTTTTAATTAGAGTTATCATTCAATATTAGTTTATATTAGTGTCAAGTGTATAGCATAGGGGTTAGAGATTTATGCAATTTATTCAGTGATTCCCCTGATAGTTTAGTACCCACCTAGCACTATACATTGTTATTACCATATTATTAACTATATTCCTTATGTTGTACTTTACATCCCTGTGACTATTTTGTAACTACCAATTTGTATTTTTTAATCCCTTCTCCTTTTTCACTCAGGTCCCCAACCCCCTCTCCCCTCTGGCAACCATTAGTTTCTTCCCTGTATCTATGATTCTGTTTCTGTTCTGTTTGTTCATTTATTTTGTTCTTTAAATTTCACATATAAGTGAGATCATATGTTGTTTGTCTTATTCTGATTTATTTCACTTACCATAGTGCCTTCCAAGTCCATCCATTTTGTTGCAAATGGTAAGATTTTATTTTCTCTTTATGGCATATATATATATATATATATATATATATATATATATATATACACACACACACACACACATATATGCTGGGATGTATATATATAATGGAATGTATATGTATAATGGAATGTATATATATAATGGAATATATATATATATATATATATATATATATATATATATATATATAATGGAATATATATCTATGTAATGAAATATATCTGTATCTATATCATCTATATCTGTATCTATATCTATATCATTTATATGTATATGTATATCTATCACATCTTCTTTATACAGTCATCTATTGATGGGCACTTGGGCTGCTTCCATATCTTGGCTGTTGTAAATAATGCTGCAGTGAACATGGAGGTCCATATATACTTTTTGAATTCGTGTTTCCGATTTCTTCAGTTAAATACCCATAGTAGAATTGCTGGTTCATAGAGTATTTGTATTTTTAATTTTCTGAGGAGCCTCCAGGGTGTTTTCCATAGTAGAATTGCTGGCTCATAGAGTATTTGTATTTTTAATTTTTTGAGGAACCTCCAGGGTGTTTTCCATAGTCCACACCAATTTACAATCCCACCAACAGGCAGGAAGTTTCCTTTTTCTCCACATCCTTGCTGTTTGTTGATTTATTGATGATAGCCATTCTGACAGAGGAAAGGTGATATCTAGTTATGATTTTAATTGGCATTTCTGTGATGATTAGTGACATTAAGCATCTTTTCATATGTCTATTGACCATGTGCACACCTGTATGGTCATTTAATCTGTGACAAAGGAGGCAATAATAATACAGTAGGGTAAATACAGTCTAGTCAATAAATGGTGTAAGGAAAACTGGACAGATCCATGCAAAAGAAATGAAACTAGACCATGTTCTTACACTATATACAAGAATTAACTCAAAATGGATTAAAGACTTAAAATCATAAAACTTCTTGAAGAAAACATAGGTAGTAAACTCTCTGATATTGCTTTTGGTAATTTTTTTTTTTTTCCTCCTTGGGCAAAAAGAAAACCTAAATAAATTGGACTCATCAACCTAAAAATCTTTGCATGGCAAAGGAAACCATCAATCAAATTAAAAGACAACCTACCCTGTTTCCCTGAAAATAAGACCTAGCTGGACAATCAACTCTAATGTGTATTTTGGAGAAAAAAATTAATATAAGATCCAGTATTATATTCTATTATATGATATAATATTATATTATATTATATGGACCAGTCTTATAGTGAAACAAGACATAGTCTTATATTATGTTATATAAGACCAGGTCTTATATTATAGTAAAATAAGACTGGGTCTTGTATTAATTTTTGCTCCAAAAGATGCATTAGAGATGATTGTCTGGCTAGATCTTATTTTCGGGGAAACATGGTACTGAATGGGAGAAGATATTCACTAACGTTAGATCTGTAAGTGGTTAATTCCCATATTTATAAAATACTCATACAACTCACCATCAGAATACCAAACAATCTCATTAAAAAACTGGCAGAGGACTTGATAGACATTTCTCCAAAGAGGACATACACATAGTATTAATTCTTTCAGTGTTTTTTGAATTCACCTTTGTAGTTATATGTTCCTGAGCTTCTCCTTTGGGAGGCTTTTGGCTACTGCTTCATTCTCATTAGTCATTATTGTTCTGTCTAGATTTTTTTTTCATCATGATTCATTCTTGAATCATGTTGTGTTTCCATTTCTTCTGGGTTTTCCAATTTGATGTATAATCATTCATAGTAGCCTCTTATGATCCTTTGTACTTCTAGGTCTGTGATGGCTTTGCATTTCTATGTATTTAAGTTGTAATCTCTACTCTTCATTTGTAATTTTGCTTATTTTAGTACTCTTTTTTTCCTTAATCTACCTAAAGTTTGTCAATTTTGTTTATCATTCTAAAAAATTAACTCTTGGTTTCCTTATTTTTTTCTATTGTTGCTTTAGTTTCTATTTTTATTTATTTATATTCTTACCTTTATTGTTTCATGCCTTCTAATTAATTTGGACAGTTTATTCTTCCTGTCCTAATTTCTTGAGGTATAAAATTAGGATATTATTTCTTTTGAGCAACAAAATGTCACTTTCTGATCTTTAGAGAAAGATTACAGTGGAGTCATGGTATCCAAGAACAGAATTTTAGAAAAAAGATAAATTTCTGAATTTACATAGTATTTGTTCAACTCTTGCATATGCTCATTTTTGTAAAATGTCTCTAAAGGAAAATAACAGACTAACTGAACTAATTCTTAAATTGACATTCTTCAGTTAAATATTAATTATTTTATTAAGGGTAATATACCCATTACCAACATTAAATATATTTTAGTATAGATATCCATATTATGTCTCAAAAATGGAGGCCAAACATAACTAGCTATTGCCTAACTGAATGACGTCAGTGATTTTGAGCTCAACTCTAAAAATAATTTTGAACTTTAAATAATCATGAAAGAGAGCAAAAACTAAACTGGAAAATTGGTAATATGGATTTAATGGTTTAAGGTGCCCCAGTAAATATGTGAGCAGAAACAATTCCTTAGAGACAGTGGCTGCGCACGTTATGCTTGACCATATAATGTCTATGTCTGTGTGGGGACAGAGCCCCAGAGAGCAGTTTCCAGGCTCTCGGCCTCACGTGGAAAGATGCTGGCTGGGGTAGTAGATGGCCGTCAGCTGTGGTTAGTTGGCCGTCAGCTGTAACCATTGAGCCGTTGGCCATTAGTATAACTGCCCCGGCTGCGCTGGGGAGGAGAGTCAAGGAGAGTCTAGGGCAGTCGAATAGAGTCGGTCGGTTGGCAGAAAAGCGGACAGCAGGTCGCGTGTCCCGTGAATCCAGCCTCCAGTGAGACTATAGTGATATGACTCCCCTACCTATGACTCCGTGGCTGTTCCTTTTTGGCCTAGCCACATCCTACATTCTTAGGAGGGGAGCGGGAGCAGAGACCCCACATGACACATGGCACAGCGAGCAGAGTACCCCGCATGACAGTCTGTTATGTTTATTCCCTTCTCTTTAGCTCATATATTGTCGTGTGGGAGACCCTGCTCACTCCGCCATTTGTCGTGCGGGGCGGCCTGCGGGGTCTCTGGTCCCGCTCCCCACATAAGAACGCAGGATATGGTGAGGCCAAAAAGGAACACCCACGGAGCCATAGGTAGGGGAGTCATACCACTATGGTCTCACTGGAGGCTGGGCGCACCGGACGTGTGACCTGCCGTCTGCCTTTCCGCCTACCGACGGACCCTCCTCCACTCTCCTAGACTCTGTTCCTCTCTTCTCTTCCGCTCTGCTCGGCTCTGCTCGGCTCTTCGGCAATCCTCGGCAATCCTCGTCAGTCCTCGGCAGTCCTTGGTAGTCCTCGGCAGTCCTCCATAGCCGCAGCAGTTATACCAGCGGCCAATTGGCTAACCGGCCACAGCCCACAGCCATCCACCACCTGAGCCAGCACCCTTCCACGTGAGGCCGAGAGCCTGTAAACTACTCTCTGGGGCTCTGTCCCCACATATATCATGCACTTTCTCATTTCCACACATGTGTTCCTATAATTTCTGTTTGGAGAATCAGTCCCAGAATCTCCAAATTTGCAAAACATTAACTATTTTAAAAGGGGTTTCCTGGGCCCTAAGAGGGAAATAATTTCACCTGCCCTTAAAGTCCCAGAGGACTTTGGAATGCCATCTGGTTTATTACTTTCTGGTGTGCAGCATGTATAAGATTTTTCCTCTTGTATTTGTTTATATGCTCATATGTATGAGTTCATTTTTTCAGCAGTTGTCAAAATGATGTCTACAGAACTTGGGAGGGAGTGGTGTCTGAAATGCTTTCAGCAGTTCTGAGAAGTCAAAACTATATTCATAAGAATACTGTTTATATTTGCCCATTGCACTACGTTTAATTTGCTCCAATGGTGCAAAATCCTCTGGTGCCTTAGCATGAACCAAGGAAGTGGCACCAAACCATAGAATGGTCATAATATTCTTCACTGTCATATACTCACGGTTAAAAAAAGAATGCTAATTATATTTAAAACTGCTTTTGATGAAGCAGAAAAAGTATAATTTTATTAAATCTCCACCATTGAGTATATATCCTTTTAATATTCTGTATGAGGAAATAGGAACTATGCAGTCAACTCTGCGGTATACCAAAGTACAATGGTTATCACAAGGGAAAACACTTGAGAGATTTAACTGAGGACTAAACAGTTCTTTTCATTGAACACCATTATTACTTCAATGTAGGACTGACAAATGAAATATTGTTATGTAGGCTTCAGCAAATATTTTCTCAAAAATGAACGAAATGAGAATTAATTCAAAGGGAACAGTAACAGTATTTGTTGTCAATGATAAATACAAGCTTTCAAAATAAAATTAGATTTGGGGAATGTTGTATTTACTTCATGAATTTCACTAAAAACAACATATCACAACAGATACAATGCAGATGCAAATAGGAAGATTTGACTGTTGTCTCTGAAGGTAGACATTAATGAGATTGCAAAAACAGTATAACATTGACATTCTTCTCAGTAATTTACTTTGCTATGGAAATAATTATTTTTATAAGGACATGTTACTTATGTCAACATATGATGGGTTGATTGCTATTTTTAAATGAATCAATGAATATATATTTTTAATTTTTTAGTTTACTTTCTAATACAGTATATATTGATAGATATGACCTTTATACACAATAACCTATTGGGTTCTGAACACTTATTGGGGTATAAAATGGAAATGAGGACACTGGAGGAGAGCACTGGGCAGAATCTCTGATGATTGACAATGCTCAATGGATGCTATACCTATGATAGTGGAGCATGAGCAGCCCTTCTATTTAGCAAAGTTAATAGAATCCAAAAAATAATGTAAAATTGAAAGTTAACAGCTTGTTAATTTTTTAACTGTGCAATTATTGAGTACCTAAGCATGTTTCCAAGTTACCCAAGTTGTTTCATGTAGCTGTAGTTAATTAATTTTCAGTGTTGTAACCAACCTTTCATTGCAGTAATATTGCACATTTTTTCTATTATTTTTTCCATGAATGTATTTTTATTTTTCTTAAGTTTCTTGCAATTATAAAAATGCTTTTGATGAACAAAATTCTGGTATGTTTTGATGCACATGTACAAGAGTTTTTGTTTTGCTTTAAGTGGTAATATATCTGATAATAGAATAGCTGGGACTTCAGATATGTACATCTTCTACTTTAATAAATAACACTAGACTATTTTCCATAGTGAGTTTACCAATTTGTGTTCCTATTAGAGTATAAAAATCAGTTGCTTCACTTAGTCACAGACATATGTTATCTAACTGATTTTAGATACTAAAATTATCTGAATTTTACCACATTAGATAAAATTATCTAAATTTTAAATTTTATCACAACCATTTGATGGTTGTGAATAACACTGTGTCGTGAATATAATTTGCCTTTGCCTGATAACTCATAAGCATGAGTGTCATTTGATATGACTACTGGCCATTTGAGTTCCTTGTTCTCTAAAATGACTGTTCTTGTCTTGTATTTATTTTTATGGTGGGTTATTGGTCTTTATCTTAATGATTTTTTAATATACTTTAAATATTCCTTTTGTAGTTTTATTTTTGTTGCAGATACATTCTATGAGTTTGTGACATAACTCATTCAGATATCCTATAAATCATTCTTCTTATTTTCAGCCCCACTTCTGGCAATACTTTCAAATTACCTAGTTTCTACATATTCTAGCTTTACTAGAATTCTGTGATATAAATTGTTTTATTTCTGTTCTTTGCCAACTATTGGCTTAGGGCAGATTTAAACATTTGTTGGCTTTTAAAGAGAGGTACCCATCATCCATCTGATTTTTAACTTCCAAAATTTTGTTGTATCCTCTCTTGTTCTTTGTAATTTTTGATTTACCTTTCACATAATCTCATACAATTTTGGTTGATGGGGAAAAAAAAAGGAAATATGTCTTTAGTCTATTGTTATTCCATGCTTAACTTTGATATGTGAATAAAAAGTAAGTAAAATAGTCATAATTATTTTAAATTTTCAGTGAAACTAAAAGCCATCTGCCTACAATTGTTTATTTGACTCTATCAACCATTTCATTCACTAGCAGTGTCTTGTGTTTCTATGATACTTTCACAGACATTTTCTCATTCTTGTCCTGCCCCATTGGTCTTACTAATCTCATCATATATGAATTGACCACAGATCAGAGCCCTAATTAGCTTGATCAGGAATAATTTACTTGACCACTAGTAAATTAGAATGAGAAATTAAACTGCCTTTTCCAGAATCTATCTGTAGCTTCCTCTACTACTAAAAAATGAGTCTAATTACCTAAAATAGGCACTTACCTAATAGATTTAAAAAGAGAAATTAGCTGGGATCAATTTTAATTCAGAACAAAAAATGTAGAAAGCTGCATGTTTGACATTCATGAAATTCATATTGAATGATGTGTTTGATGAGTTTTCTAATGAAAGGAAGAGATGCTCTTGGGCACTGCCCTTAATTTTTGATGCAGTTTGCTACAAGTGTTTGGAGAAAAACTTACTAATTTGGGGGGTTGGGAGACTGTTTCTAGATAGTCCTCAAGAGGCTTATAGGATTGAATTCGATTTCTGACACACACATTTTGACACAGCAAATTGATTTTCTATTATATCTGAAATTTTTGTGTGAATGATATGATATAAACAGTACCTATTCTAATGGCAACTGGTAATTTTTTATTGACTCCTAAGATTAATTTTCAAGGGAAAATGCTATTCTTATCAAACAATTACCTCTTCAATAGAAAATGTCTGTTTTCTTAAAGGGTCACAGGAATTGCTCAAGATTGCCCTAGTTACTTAGAGGCTCTGACATGTTTTTCCCTTCTGTATTTTGATTTTATATTACTGACTAGAGTGCTGTTTAACTTTCACATTTCATAGAGAATGAAATGTAACAAAAATAAAATAATGTGTTATTAAATTACTCTAATAATAAAATGTATAGCTGTGATCCTCCTGAATAATAACAGGTGTATGCAACACCCTAAGTAACAATATGCATAGCTTATAATTACTTTAAATATATCTTTATGCATTTTGTATATCTTTATGCAGTTTGAAGTTGACATTCACATATATATATACATATATATAAGTATATATGTATATATATGTATATATATATAAAACATAAATATATATATATATATATATATATATATATATATATATATATTCATTCATTCATTTGACACTCACTGGGCTCTTGTAAAGCCACGGCTACCTACAGTATTTCTTTGGGAGTTCACAACTTGAGCACATAGACTAGAGAGTACTTTCTGGAAAATTTTGGAAAACAAATGTGAACAAGACTGGCAGAAAGACCAAAGGATAAGGGATGCAGGGAAAGAGGAGCCCAGGCTTATGCAACTGCCAATGAAAAGTAACACTGGTGCAAAGAGAGGAACTCACATTTACAGAATGACAATGACTTTAGAACAGTAAATTTGAGAAGATAATTAGACTGTAAAGTCAAGGCTTATAGACAGATCTTTAAGGACAATGAATATTATTCTAAGTGATAATGATTTTGTCCTGAAGGTTATGAAGATTTGTGAAAGGACTTGAAGCTGAAGAGTCACACAATTACATATTTGCATTTTAAAAAGATTACATGTTTGGAACTCAGTTACAATGCTTGTAATATAACTTTACAGCAGAGGATAGAGCAAATTAGGAATTTTATATGGAATACCATGTGATCAGTATTCCTATGACTATAGAAATCTAAGCATGCAATGATAACAGAATAAACTGAAATAATGGCCAAAGTGGGTAGAAATGTTTAGGGGGTGTATAATTATGAGGAAATTTATATAGAACTTATTGACCCACTGAATGTAGAGGGCCGTGGTGAAGGAAGAAATGAAATCTAAAGCTTAGGAGACTAGTATATGATGGTACCATTGATGGAGACAGTATATGTGGAACTACGGGTGTGTTTTGGGTGGGAAAATCCTAACTTTCTATTTTAATGTGTTGATTTTGAGGACTATATAAGAAAGGATGTATGTTACAGTGCTTTATATGTTTATCTTGAATTCACGAAAATCTCTGACCTCAAGGTATAAATCAGTAATTGATTCTTGAGTGGATATGGTAAAATAGGCTCTAGACTTGAAAGTATTGGTATAATAAGAAAAGAGTTACCAAAAGAAAGTATAAAAGATCAGAAAAAAATGGTTGAATGACTATTTAAGGGGCAGAAGACAAGATCATAAATTAGATCAAGAGGGAATCAGTTTTTAGAAACTCAATTCATTCCCTGCCGTGCATTGATAAAGTATATAATCTTAGCCAGGTATTCAAAATCCTCTACAATCTGGCCTCACCTGCTTTAGAAGAATGAAGAGAAGGAATGAAGCTCAGAGGAGGAGGAGGAGGAGAGGGAAGAAGAAGGAGAAAGGCAAGAGGGAGAAAAAGATGTCATGTTGTTGAAATAAATGAGTTGTAGAAGTTACAGAGAGGAAAGGTGGAGAGCTTGGTTTAACTACGACTCACTTGTAAGGACAATGTCGTGGGGGGGACCCTGCTCGCTGCGCCATTTGTCGTGCAGGGTGTCCGGCGGGGTCTCTGCTCCCGCTCCCCACACAAGAACGCAGGATATGGTGAGGCCAAAAAGGAACACCCACGGAGCCATAGGTAGGGGAGTCATACCACTATATTCTCTCTGGCGGCACTATACTCTCACTGGAGGTTGGATCCACACTGTCCGCAAACCGCCATCCACACTTGCCAGCCCAGCCACCATCTTCTTGCTAGCCCCCATTCTTTCTCTCTTTCCTCTCTCTCTCTCTCTCTGCTAGCGTAGCCACAGCAGTTATATTAGTGGCCAATGGCTCACTGGTTACAGCTGATGGCCAACTAGCCACAGCTGATGGCCATGCAATCACAGTTGATGGTCATTTACTACCTGAGCCAGGCACCTGTCTATGTGAGGCCGAGAGCCTGGAAACTACTTTCTGGGGCTCTGCCCCCACAGACAAAATAAGCTGTTGAAGAAAAATGTATTAGATCAGAGAATTAGTAACCCTGGTTATTATCAGGGCAGCTCAGTAAATCACTTTAGGGTGGGAAAGCAGTGTAACAAAGCTGGGGGGAAATGGGGCCGCACCAAAAGTTGACCTTGAAATCCACTTGTTATTAGGAACCATGTAGTGGCTAGCAGGATTTCATCTTCCATTGCCACCTGTGCCCTCAGCCATTTAGGGCTCTATCTTATCTAGAGAGCTAGGTTAGAAAGGGATATTTATGTCACATATGTAAAGCCAAATCATTCTACTTTGATCTAAATCATTCTGGTCACTCCTTCTTAGTTACACAGTAATCTCATTCTGCTCCTGACATCTGCCCCAGGAGTTTCCTCAGGAAGAAATGTGCCAACTATCCTGACTTCAGTGGGCTTCCTCCTTTACTACATACGGGAGCTTACACACATTCTTTCTCTCATACCTCACTGCAAGACACAGCTGAGATCACCTCAAAATACTTAAGAAGACCTCTCTAATAGTTTAAGGAAAATGGAAGGAAGTTACTCACAGGTTACTTTGGCTACTTTGGGGGTAAATAGTTCCAGCTTTTTACCAATTATCTGCTTCCAGATTTAAATGGCCAAATTCCTTGCTGCCTAGGTCCTGGCTCCCCATTCAAGAAAGAGGCCCGCTCCCTCACTATCCATGAATGCCCTTCCATATTTGCAAATTCTTTATAGATCATGCCAACAGGGAAGAAAACTTCTCAACTCCTCCAGTTACTCTACCTGCCTTTCAAGAAATAGACTCATTTCATCTTCAGCCAGTGTCTCATATTTTAAAAATTTTGACAAATATCTACCTAATCATAACATACAGAATATTGATTAAAGGACAATGTAACTTTTACTGTTGCTTATGAGTATACCAAAATATAACATTTGTGAAATTTGTGTCTTCCTTTTTTTTGCAAGTTTCTTAAAGGAAAGTTAAGAAATTAAAGTTGCTTCTCAAGGATTTTGTTTAAATTAACTTTCCAAATGTGGCTATATATAAGCTTTTAGGATAACAGTTTTTTCTTTTTTTTTTTTTTTTTTTTTTTATATTTTAACTTTTATTAAATTTTTGGGGTGACATAGGTTAGTAAATTTATATAGGTTTCACAATGGGATTTATAGATGATGTAATACAGAACTGTACACCTGAAATCTATGTAATTTTACTAACAATTGTCACCCCAATAAATTTAATAAAATAAATTTTTTAAAAAAAATAAAAAATAAAATAAATAAACAAATAAACAAAATAAAATAAAATGTGGTTTGCCTATTCTGACAAGTTGTGATTTTGTCCCATCCAAAAAATAAGAATCAAACTGACTCTGGATGGTGAACACACAATGCAATATATACATTATAGGATAACAGTTTTTTCTTTTTCTTTTTTTTTAAATTAAAGATTATCGGGGTGACAATTGTACAGTGTTTTGGAACAACAGTTTAAAAATCAAAAGTGAAAATAATAAAATTAAGAATTCAGAAGTCACTTATTGAATCTTCCCTCTTTCAGGATAATAACTATATTGTTACAATTGTAGCCCTTAACACTACAAATTATTGAACTGAAAGATATAAATTTGTATGTTTGATCTACCTTTTGTGTTTGCTTAGTTTTTAATTTTCCTTTTTAGCCAATTTAATATTCTTGATCTCAAAGATGTTGATAGAAAATTAGAGCTTCTCCTTTGTGCTCTATATCACTTAGGGTTTGTTGAATATGCTTAAAATGTGGTCATAAGTAAAAATTAACATAAAACTCACTTTTTTCCACATATAAACTTAAATGGTTAAAGTGAGTAAAAAATATTACTCTGCTGCTATTCAGGTGCTTTACCAGTGTGGATATGACATGGTGAACAATTACAAAGAACTCTTCACATAAACATGTTCTATTCCAGTGTCAAGTTCTGAAAGGGATTACTTTTTATTAGAGAATACATAATTGTAAATTGACAAGGATGAATAATAGATGACAAAGCAAATCCCATTTACTGGCATTTGTCAGGTTAAAACCATAACTATTAGACATTCTCTCTGAACTGATAGTTTAGTTTGAGAAATCAAAAGATATTTAAAAGTAGATAGGTTTTTAAGTAAGCCACAAATAGACACATTTTAAATCATTAGAGGTTGCTTAGTTGAAATTGTCTTTGGTGCATATAAAGTATCACATACGATGTAAGTTTTCATTTATTTATTTGTTCATTGTGTATGTTCTTTCTCTTCTGCATTCAGAGACTCTAGAAAAATACTGGGTTTCTAGCAGGCACTCAAATATTTGGGAATATATAAGTAGAAAATAGCCTTTTGAAATATATAACCCTTATGTCAGCAGTTGGAAATATTATACTTTGTGGCCATCTTAAAAAGTATGGCAAAATAACATCAGGGGATAAAGTTTGTTATTCTAAATATTTCTCTAAAATGCTGGTAAATTAATAGTCATTTCTTTCCCTTTTTTTTTTTTTTTTTTTTTTTAATTTTATTGGGGAAGAGAGCAGTACTTTATTGGGGAACAGTGTGTACTTCCAGGACTTTTTTCCAAGCCAAGTTGTCCTTTCAATCTTAGTTGTGGAGGGTGCCGTTCAGCTTCAAGTTGTTGTCCTTTCAGTCTAAGTTGTGGAGGGCACAGCTCAGCTCCAGGTCCAGTTGCCGTTGCTAGTTGCAGCGGGCGCAGCCCACGATCCTGTGCGGGAGTCGAAACCGGCAACCTTGTGGTTGAGAGTACGTGCTCCAACCAACTGAGTCATCTGGGAGGCAGCTCAGCTCAAGGTGCCATGTTCAATTTTAGTTGCAGGGGGTGCTGCTCACCATCCCTTGCGGGACTCGAGGAATTGAACTGGCAACCGTGTGGTTGAGAGCCCACTGGCCCCTGTGGGAATCGAACCGGCAGCCTTCAGAGTTAGGAGCATGGAGCTCTAACTGCCTGAGCCACAGGGCTGGCCCAATGAGTCATTTCTTATTTACAAATTTTTAAATTTGCCTTTAGCTTATTTCATATGTACCGTGAAATAAAATAGCAACCATATTATTCATAGATACTAAGATGTTTTTCTTTCCCCCTAAGTTGGGGTAAAATCTTTTTTTTTTTCATTTTAAAGACAGTCTTAAACTTTGTGTCAGGTGTTTTTAATCTTTAGAGTAGAGCAGTGTTGCATTCCACAATGATGAGCTTCACAAGCATAGCTTTGTTTACTAAAGTATAGCTTTGTACAAATGGCTTAATATTGCTCCATTTAATTAAGTGAAATCAATTTAACTTAAAGATTAATCTCCATCCTCACTCAAAGACCTATTTACCTTGCACTAGCAAATTCTTTACTTGTAAAGATTAACATTTTATATCACAGTTCAGCAAGCTGATGTATGGATATATTGAAGACATTTTGCACTCTAGTGATTTATTCAAATCAAAGGCCAGATAAGCCTACTGGTCAAAATACACCCAAAAGTCTTTCATTCCCTACATACTGATGTATTTTTTATTCTTGTACTTAACCTCTAGACAGAAATTTTTTTAAGTGGTAAGAGTATAATTGACTTAATATTGCTTAATGTAACTAAGTTAATTAATTAAACGTATGTGATAGTTTCATGCCCAGCAAGGAACACCTATATGGCTTGCACTAGCATGTTATCCTCCAACCCATAAATATCCATTTAATTAAATCCTCTTAAGATTATTTCATCAGCATTTTGTAACTCCCACTATGTAGATGTTGAACATGTTTGTTATATTTATTTCTAAATATTTCTTTGGGATGATAGTAAAGAGCATTGCATTTTTTGTTTTGGTTTCTATCTGTTTGATGTTAGTATACAGAAACACAGTTGAATTTTATATGTTGATCTCGTATGATGTAACTTTACTAAACTTATTACTTTAGGAGCTTTTTTGAATTTTAATGGAGGCCACTTTGTTTATATTTTTCTTTGATGTCTATGCATATGGTGTCACATCCAAAAAGTCACTGTAAAATCAAGACCTGTGAAGTTTTTGATCTGTGTTTTCTTTTAAGAATTTTATACTATTAGATCTCACAATTATGTCTGATCTACTTTTAGATGATGTATGCATGTGGTGTTAGATAAGGGTCCAACTTTATTCTTTTGCATGTGAATATCCAATTTTCCCAACACAAAAATTTGAAAATATTGTTCTTTTCCCATTAAATAATTTTAGCATGCTTATCAAAAATCATTTGACCATGTACAAGGTTTGACAATTAAGTTTGTGAACTTGTTGCAACGATGTTGCTAACCTTTTTTTGATATCAGAGGGATTATTCATTATGAATTGGTACCAAATGAGCAAACAGTTAACCAAGTTTACTATTTGGAAGTGTTGAAAAGGATGCATGAAAAAGTTAGATGACCTGAACTTCTCACCAACAATTCACGGCTCTTGCATCACGGCAATGCACCAGCTCACACAGCACTGTCTATGAGGCAGTTTTTAACCAGTAAACAAATAACTGTACTGAAGCACCCTCCTCCCTACTCACCTGATCTGGCCCCCAATGACTTCTTTCTTTACCTGAAGATAAAGGAAATATTGAAAGGAAGACATTTTGATGACATTCAGGACATCAAGTATTATATGATGACAGCTTAGATGGTCATTCCAGAAAAAGAGTTCCAAAATTGCTTTGATGAGTGGACTAAGCACTGGTGTTGGTACATAGCTTCCCAAGGGGAGTACTTTGAAGGTGACCATAGTGATATTCAACAATAAGTTGTGTAGCACTTTTCTTAGGATGAGTTCACAAACTTCATTGTCAGACGTCATATATAAGGCTTTATTTCCGGTTTCCCTATTCAATTCCATTGGTGTATATATCTGTCTGTCTTTATGCCAGAAAAAACACAGACAGTTTTGATTACCGTAGCTTTGTAGTAAGTTTTGAAATCAGAATGTGTGAGTCTCTCAGCTTTATTTGCTTTATTCAAAATATTCTTGGCTATTTGGGATAATTTGTGATTCTACATGAATTTTAGGATTGAATTTTCTATTTCTGCAAAAAAAAAAAAATTGCCATTGGGATTTTTATATGGATTGCGTTGAATCTGTAGCTCAATTTCAGTAATATTGACATCTTAATATTAAGTGTTCTAACATAAGGTAGATTTTGATGTATTTATATTTTCCTAAATTTCTTTAAGCAATGTTTTGTAGTTTTCACTGTGAAAGTCTCCCAAGTCTATGGTTAAGTTTATTCCTAAGCTTTTATTCTTTTCATGCTATTAAAATGAAATTGCTTTATAATGTCCTATTTAGAATGTACATTGTTAGTGTATAGAAATGCAACTTATTTTTGTGTGTTCACTTTGTATCCTGGTAATCTGTTTAATAGATTTATCAGTTCTAAGTACTTTATTGTGTGTGGCATCTTTAGAGTTTTCTATATATATTATCATCTGCAAGCAGAGATAATTTTACTTCTTTTCAAATTTAGGTGCCATTTTATTTTACTTTATTTGCCTAATTTCTCTGGCTAGAACTTCCAGGACTATGTTGAATAGAATTGGTGAAAACAGGCATCCTTGCCTTGTTCCTTATCTTAGAGGGAAAACTTTACGTGTTTCAACATTGAGTATGGTATTTGTTATGGGAATATATAAACTTTATTATGTTGAGTTAGTTTCCTTCTATTACTAATTTCTTGAGTATTTTTATCATGAAATTATATTGAATTTTGTTAAATGCTTTGTTTCTACACCAATTGAGATGGTCATTTTTCCCCCTTCCATTTTGTTAAACTATCTTTTTGTTCCAGGAATACATCCCTCTAGTCATGGTGTAAAATTCTTTCAATATGCTGCTGAATTTGGCTTGCTGATATTTTGTACAGTTTTTGTATTATTGTTCATAAGTGATATTGGTCTATAGTTTTCTTATTGTGTTTTTGTTTGGCTTTGGTTATCAGGGCAATGCTGGCCTCATAGAATGGAGTATTCCTTTATCTTAAATTTTTTGGAAATGTTTAAGAAAGATTAGCATTAGTTCATTTCTAAATGTTTAGTAGAATTTATCATAAAGGCCAAGGGCTTTTTTATATCCAGAGAATTTTCATTAGTGATCCAATTTCCATCCTTATAGATCTATGCAGATTTTCTATGTTTTAAATTAAATTTGAACTAAAAAAGAAAGAAAAAAAACAACAACAGTACACCCATTTCTCCCACATCCTACCCCTGACCTCTGGTAACCACTAATCTGTTCTCTGTATCTATAAGCATCTGTTCTCTGTACCTGTATATATCTATCTATCTAGATATCTATGTTTATAGATATAGATATAATATATATATATATATATATATATATATATATATATATATATATATATATATAATATACTATATATCTATAGACATAGACATAGATATAGTTATATCTATTTATTTATCTATCCATCATCTATCTAGTATCTATCTATCTATCTATCTATCTATCCATCCAGAGGTGCCAAAAAATGCATACACATTTGTTTTTTAAACATTTGTTTATTGTAAGTATGTTTTTCCAGGACCCATCAGCTCCAAGTCAAGTAGTTGTTTCAATCTAGTTGTGGAGGGCACAGCTCATGTGTTCAAGGCCCATGTGGGGATCGAAGCTGCAACCTTGTTGTTAAGAGCATGGTGCTTTAACCAACTGAGCCAACCAGCCGCCCCTGTATACACATTTTAAGTAATGAACAAATCACATTGAAAGAATTAAAAAAGATATATTGGAGAACCAAAAAAAATTGTAATGCTCAATATATATCGATAACAAAAGATGAATGCAAGTCACATTTGATTTCTGCAATTATAAGGTGCTCAGAGTAGTTACCATTAGTGTGATTTTAATAGCTTTTTTCCTTTCTTAAAGTGTGTATACAATTTTTTGTCACCCTCTGTATATGTATATACACATGTATATATGAAGGTCATACAATTAAGTTCGAGAACTCATGCTACAAAAAGTGCCACATACCTCATTGCTGAATATCATTAAGATCACCTTCGAAGTACTCCCCTTGGGAAGCTATGCACCAATGCCTGTGCCTTGTCCATCCTTCAAAGCAATTTTGGAACTCTTTTTGTGGAATGGCCATCAGAACTGTCATCATATTATCCTTGATGTCCTGAATGTCATCAAAATGTCTTCCTTTCAATATTTCCTCTATCTTCGGGTAAAGAAAGAAGTCATTGGGGGCCAGATCAGGTGAGCAGGGAGGGTTTTCCAATAGTTATTTGTTTACTGGCTAAAAACTCCCTCATATACAATGCCATATGAGCTAATGCATTGTCATGATGCAAGAGCCATGAATTGTTGGTGAAAAGTTCGAGTCATCTAACTTTTTCATGCAGACTTTTCAGCACTTCCAAATAGTAAATTTGGTTAACTGTTTGTTCAGATTGTACAAATTCATAATAAATAATCACTCCGATATCAAAAAAAGGATAGCAACATTGTTGCAACAAAGTTCTTGAACTTACTTGTCAGACCTCGTGTGTGTGTGTGTGTGTGTGTGTGTGTGTGTGTGTGTGTGTGTGTATACCGGGGGTGCCAAAAAAATGTATACACATGATTTGTATTCATCTTTTGTTATCAGTATATATTGAGTTTACAATCATAATACAATTTTTTTCCTTTCTTAAAATGTGTATACTTTTTTTTTTTTATTAGAGTTTATTGGGATGACAATTGTTAGTAAAGTTACATAGATTTCTGGTGTACAATTCTGTATTACATCATCTATATATCATATTGTGTGTTCACCACCCAAAGTCAGTTCTCTTTCCCTCACCATAAATTTGATCTGCTTTACCCTCATCTACCACCTCCCTCCCCACTTACCCTCTAGTAACAACTAAACTGTTGTCTGTGTCTATGAGTTTTTGTTTCTTCATTTGTTTGTCTTGTTCTTTTGCTGTTTTCAGTTTTATATACCACATATCAGTGAAATCATATGGTTCTCTACTTTTTCTGTCTGATTTATTTCACTTAGCGTTATAATCTCAAGATCCATCCATGTCGTCTCAAATGGAATGTGTATACTTTTTTTTTGGCAACCTCTGTGTGTGTGTGTGTGTGTGTGTGTGTGTGTGTGTGTGTGTGTTTCCACGTATAAGAGAGGTCATATGGAAATTTATGGTAATTGTCTTTCTCTGTCTGACATTTTATTTAGCATAATTCCCTAAAGGTCCATCCAGGTTATTATCTCAAGTGGTAAGATTTCATTTTTTTTCATGGTGGAATAAGTTCATGCAGCTACAATTTCTTTATCCTTTGATGGGCATTTAGTTTGTTTTCATATCTTGGCTATTGTTAAACATACTTCAATGAACATGCGTATATCTTTTTCAATTACAGATTTTGTTTTCTTTGGATAAATACCCAGAAGTGAAATTGCTGGATCATATGGTAATTCCAGTTTTAAACTTTTAAAGGAAACTCCATACAATTTTCCACAGTGACTGTGCCAATTTACATTCCCACCAACAATATACTAGAGTTCCCTTTTCTACACACCCTCACAAACACTTATTATTCCTTGCTTTTCTAATAATAATAGCCATTCTAACAGTTTGAGGCAATACCTCATTGTGGTTTTGATTTGCATTCTCCTAATGACTAAAGATTTTGAACATCTTTTCATGTACTTGCTGGCCATCTGTATATATTCCTTGGAAAAATGTTTATTCATATTTTCTGCCCATTTTAAAATGGACTATTTGTTTCTTTGCTATTGAGTTGTATGAGTTCTTTACATAGTTGGATATTTCATGCTTATCAGATGTATGATTTGCAAATATTTTATCTCATTTTTTAGGTTGTCTTTTGATTTTGTTGATGGCTTCTTATGCTGTGAAGAAGCTTTACATTTTGATGTCATCCCACTTGTTTCTTATTGCTTTTGCTTTTGGTGTTAGATCCAAAAATATCTTCGCTAAGGCCTATTTCAAGGTCTTGCTACATATGTTTTCTTCTAGGTATTTTATGGTTTTAGGTCTCACATTCAATTCTTTAATCCATTTTAAGTTAATTTTTGTAGATGGTGTCAGACAGTGGTCTAGCTTCATTCTTTTCCAACACCATTTATCGAAAAGACTGTCCTTTCCCTATTGCATGTTCTTGGATCCATTGTCATAATTTAGTTGACTGTATATATGTGAGTTTATTTTTATGGTATCTATTCTATTCCACTGATCTATGTGTCTGTTTTTATGCCACTATCATGCTGTTTTAATTATTAAATCTTTGTAATCTATGTTGAAATAAGGTAGAGTTATGATTCCAGTTTTTCTATTTCTTTGTGATTTGGTCTTAGTAAGTTTTGTATGTCTAAGAATTTTTAATTTCATCTGGATTATTCAATTTTTTTTTAAAGTTTTTTATTGGGGAATGTTGGGAAACAGTGTGTTTTTCCAGGACCCATCAGCTCCAAGTCAAGTTCTTGTCCTTAAATCTAGTTGTGGAGGGCACAGCTCAGCTCCAATTCCAGTTGCCATTTTCAATCTTTAGTTGCAGGGGGTGCAGCCCACTATCCCATGCGGGAAGTGAACTGGCAACCTTGTTGTTAAGAGCTTGCGCTCTAACCAACTGAGCCATCTGGCCATCCCAATTCAACTTTTTTGACATGATTGTTCATAGTACTTTCTATAATCTTTTCTAGTTTCGTAAATTTGACAATAAAGTCTTTATTATCTCCTTTCTTCCGTTAGCTTTGGATTTATTTTGTCCTTCACTGTCTAATTCCTTAAGTAAAGTTAGGCTGTTGATTTGAAATTTTTGCTATTTTTCTTTTTAATTTATTTTTTAAATTCATTGGGGTGACACTTGTTAGTAAAATTACATAGATTTCAGGTGGACAATTCTGTATTACATCATCTATAAATCCCATTGTGAGTTCACCACCCAGAGTCAGTTCTTCTTCCATCACCATATATTTGATCCCCCTTACCCTCATCTCCCACCCCCAACCCACTTACCCTCTGGTAACCACTAAACTATTGTCTGTGTCTATGAGTTTCTGTTTCTCATCTGTTTGCCTTGTTCTTTTGTTGTATTTGGTTTATATACCACATATCAGTGAAATCACATGGTTCTCTGCTTTTTCTGTCTGACTTATTTTGCTCAGCATTACACTCTCAAGATCCATCCATGTTGTCACAAATGTTCCTATATCATCTTTTCTTACTGCCGAATAGTATTCCATTGTGTATATATACCACAACCTCTTAATCCATTCATCTATCGAAGGACATTTTGGTTGTTTCCATGTCTTGGCCACCGTAAACAAAGCTGCAATGAACATTGGAGCACACGTGTCTTTATCTCTAAATGTTTTCAGATTTTTTGGGTAGATACCCAGGAGAGGGATTGCTGGGTCATATGGCAATTCTATTCGTAATTTTTTGAGGAACCTCCACACTGCCTTCCATAATGGCTGCACCAGTCTGCATTCCCACCAACAGTGTATGAGGGTTCCTTTTTCTCCACAGCCTCTCCAACATTTGTTACTATTTGTCTTGTTGATGATCGCCATTCTGACTGGGGTGAGGTGATATCTCATTGTGGTTTTTATTTGCATTTCTCTGATGATTAGTGATGTTGAGCATTTTTTCATATGTCTATTTGCCATTTGTATGTCCTCTTTGGAGAAATGTCTCTTCAAGTCCTCTGCCCATTTTTCAATTGGGTTGTTTGTTTTTTTCTTGTTGAGTTGCATGATTTCCTTGTATATTCTGGATACTAGCCCCTTATCGGAGGCACTGTTTGCAAAAATCTTCTCCCATTCAGTTGGTTGCCTCTTTATTTTGTCAATGGTTTCTTTTGCTGTGCAGAAGCTTTTAAGTTTCATATAGTCCCATTCGTTTATTTTAGCTTTTACTTCCATTGCCTTTGGAGTCAAGTTCATAAAATGCTCTTTGAACCCAAGATCCATAAGTTTAGTACCTATGTTTTCTTCTATGCAGTTTATTGTGTCAGGTCTTATGCTTAAGTCTTTGATCCATTTTGAATTAACTTTGGTACATGGTGACAAATAGGAGTCCAGTTTCGTTCTTTTGCACGTGGCTATCCAATTCTCCCAGCACCATTTATTGAAGAGGCTGTCTTTGCTCCATTGTATGTTTTTAGCTTCTTTGTCAAAAATTATCTGTCCATATTTATGTGGTTTTATTTCTGGGTTCTCAATTCTATTCCATTGGTCTATGTGTCTGTTTTTCTGCCAATACCATGCTGTTTTGATTATTGTGGCCCTGTAGTACAAGCCAAAGTCAGGAAGTGTGATACCTCCATTATAGTTCTTTTTTCTTAAAATTGCTTTGGCTATTCGGGGTCTTTTGTGGTTCCAAACAAATCTGATGATTTTTTGTTCTATTTCTTTAAAATATGCCATTGGATTTTGATGGGGATTGCATTGAATCTGTATATTGCTTTGGGTAATATGGCCATTTTAACTATGTTGATTCTTCCAATCCTTGAGCACAGAAAGTCTTTCCATTTCTTTGTGTTTTCTTCAATTTCTTTTAAAAATGTCTTATAGTTTTCAGAATATAGGTCTTTCACATCATTGGTTAAGTTTATCCCTAAGTATTTTATTCTTTTTGCTGCAATTGCAAAAGGAACTGTTTTTCCTATTTCTTTTTCTGAGATTTCATTGATAGTATATAGGAATGCAATGGATTTATGTACGTTGGTTTTGTAGCCGGAAACTTGACTGTATTCGTTGATTGTTTCTAATAGCTTTTTGGTGGAGTCTTTAGGGTTTTCTATATATAGCATCATGTCATCTGCAAAGAGTGATAATTTAACTTCTT
Organism: Rhinolophus sinicus; assembly: GCF_057876585.1. NCBI lineage: Eukaryota > Metazoa > Chordata > Mammalia > Chiroptera > Rhinolophidae > Rhinolophus > Rhinolophus sinicus. Next base: position 26,369,169 of record NC_142507.1, on the reverse strand, counting down.
CATTCCCAATTTGGATGCCTTTTATTTCTTTCTCTTGCATGATTGCTCTGGCAAGGACTTCCAACACGATGTTGAAAAGCAGAGGTGATAGGGGACATCCCTGTCGTGTTCCTGAATGTAGAGCAAAGGGCTTCAGTTTTTCTCCATTAATTATGAGATTAGCAGAGGGCTTGTCATATATGGCCTTTATTATGTTAAGGTATTTTCCTTCTATACCTATTTTATTAAGTGTTTTAATCATAAATGGATGTTGTATCTTGTCAAATGCTTTTTCTGCATCAATTGATATAATCATATGATTTTTGTCCTTTATTTTGTTTATGTGATGTATCACATTGATGGATTTGCGTATGTTGAACCATCCTCGTGCCCCGGGGATGAACCCCACTTGGTCATGATGAATAATCTTTTTAATGCATTGTTGTATTCGATTTGCTAGAATTTTATTTAGGATTTTTGCATCGATATTCATCAGAGATATTGGTCTGTAGTTTTCTTTTTTTGTGCTGTCCTTACCAGGTTTTGGTATCAGGGTAATGTTGGTCTCATAAAATGAGTTGGGGAGTACTGTTTCTTCAATTTTTTGGAAGAGTTTGTGCAGAATTGGTATTAGATCCTCTTTGAAGGTTTGGTAGAATTCACTAGTGAAGCCATCTGGTCCAGGACTTTTGCTTTTGGGAAGGTTTTGGATGACTGATTCAATTTCGTTACTGGTGATCGGTCTGTTTAGATTTTCCAGTTCTTCATGGTTCAGCCTTGGAAGGCTATATGTTTCTAAGAACTTTTCAATTTCTTCTAGATTATAGAATTTGGTGGCATATAGTCCTTCATAGTATTCTTGGATGATCCTTTGTATTTCTGTGGTGTCCGTGATATCTACCCCTTTTACATTTCTGATTTTGTTAATTAGTGTCCTCTCTCTTTTTATCTTAGTAAGTCTAGCCAAGGGTTTGTCAATTTTGTTAATCTTCTCAAAGAACCAGCTCTTTGTCACATTAATTTTTCTATTGTCTTTTTGTTCTCTATTTCATTTATTTCTGCTCTAATTTTTGTTATTTCCTTTCGTCTGCTGACGTTGGGTTTTACTTGTTCTTCTTTTTCTAGTTCTTTAAGGGGTAACATGAGGTTATTTATTTGGGAGTTTTCTTGTTTCTTGAGATAGGCCTGTAATGAGATAAATTTCCCTCTTAAAACTGCTTTCGAAGCAGCTCCAAAATTTTGGTAGGATGTATTTTCATTGTCATTTGTTTCTATGTATCTTTTGATCTCTCCTCTAATTTCTTCTTTGACGCAGTCCTCCTTTAAAAGTATGTTGTTTAGTCTCCATGTATTTGTGTTTTTCCCCCGCTTTCTTTTTACAGTTGATATCCAATTTCAAAGCCTTGTGATCAGAGAATATGCATGGTATGATTTCAATCTTTTTAAATTTGTTGAGACTGATTTTATGTCCCAGTATATGGTCTATCCTTGAGAATGTTCCATGTACACTAGAAAAGAATGTATAGTCTGATGTTTTAGGATGAAGTGCTCTATAAATGTCAATTATGTCCATTTCATCTAATGTGTCATTTAGGGCTACTATTTCGTTATTTATTTTCTGTTTGGATGATCTATCCATAGCTGTCAATGATGTATTTAAGTCCCCTAGTATAATTGTGTTTTGGTCAATTTCTTCCTTTAGTTCTGTTAGTAATTGCTTAGTGTAGTTCGGTGCTCCCTGATTGGGGGCATTAAATATTGATGACTGTTATGTCTTCTTGTTGTACAGTCCCCTTCACCATTATGAAATGTCCATCTTTGTCTCTTATTATGTTTTTCACCTTGAAGTCTGTTTCATCTGATATCATTATGGCTACACCTGATTTTCTCTGGGCACCATTTGCTTGGAGTGTCAATTTCCACCCTTTCACTTTGAGTCTATGCTTGTCCTTGTAGCTGAGATGTGTCTCTTGGAACAGCATATGGTTGGGTTTAGTTTTTTGATCCAATCTGCTACTCTGTGCCTTTTTATTGGTGAGTTCAGTCCATTTACATTTAGGGTGATTATTGATATGTGAGGATTTCCTTTCATTCTATCTTTATTTTTCTGGTAAGGCTGTGTCTCCATTGTTTCTTTGCCTTTTTGTTGTTGTCTATTATTTCTGTGTGGTGGTATTCTATGATGTTTCCCTCTGTTTCTTCTTTTATTTCAGTATATATTTCAGTTCTGGATTTTTTTTTGAGTGGTTACCCTTAAGTTTATGTAAAAGTAAGTTTGATATTTAGAGTATTCCATTATCTTCAGCACGCTTACTTTCTCCATTCCCCTATTCCTGTTCAGGCCTTTACTCTCCCCTTTTTAGAGGTTTGGTTGCCACAAATTGTCCCTGTTGATGGTGGTCGAATAGCCTCCTTTAGTATTTCTTGTAGTGCAGGTCTTGTATTAGAAAATTCCCTCAGCTTCTGTATGTCTGGAAAGGTCTTTATTCCTCCTTCATATCTAAAGGATATCTTTGCTGGATATATTATTCTTGGCTCATGATTTCTCTCTTTCAATAGTTTGAATATTTGGTTCCACTCCCTCCTGGCTTGTAGAGTTTCTGCTGAAAAATCTGATGATAATCTAATGGGCTTTCCTTTGTAAGTTACCGTCTTCTTTTCCCTGGCTGCCTTGAGGATTCTTTCTTTGTCGTTGATTTTAGACAGCTTCAATACAATGTGCCTTGGAGAAGACCTGTTGGGATTGAGGTAACTAGGTGTTCTATTTGCTTCTTGGATTCGAGGGTCCAGTTCTGTCCACAAATTGGGAAGTTCTCATCGACAATTTGTTTGAATATATTCTCTGTTCCCTTCTCTCTTTCTTCTCCTTCTGGTATGCCCATTATTCTTATATTGCTCTTTCTGATGGAGTCAGAAAGTTCTTGTAGAGTTCTTTCATTTCTTTTAAGTCTCAAGTCTCTTTCTTCTATCTGTGTCATTTCCAGGTTTCTATCTTCGATGTCACTGATTCTTTCCTCCATCTGGTCAACTCTACTACCTAAGCTGGTTATTTCATTCTTAATTTCTTCTATTGAGTTCTTAATCTCCAGAAATTCTATTTGGTTCTTTTTCAAAATTTCAATCTCTTTCGTAAAATGCTCATCCTGTTCTTTAATTGAGTTTCTGAGTTCCTTTAACTGCCTATCTGTGTTTTCTTGTATCTCGTTGAGTTTTTTCAGAACTGCATTCTTGAATTCTCTGTCATTTAAGTCACATATTTCTGTATATTTAAGTGCCTTTTCTGGAGATTTTTCACTTTCTTTTTGAGCTATCTTGTTGCCTTGGTTATTCATGGCGATTACTGGTTTACTATTTCTCTTCCTAGACATCTACAGGAGTGACTTCTGCCACAAGTTGATAGGAAGAGGTCTTTCTTTTGTTTTCCAGTACTTATTAGTAGAACGTTTTACTTTTTCTCCGACTGCAGGCTTTTTTTTTTCCTCTCTCACAAGGTAGTGCTATGTTTTCTCTGCACTATTCCAGCTTCTCACACAATGGGGCGATTCCCTGGGTAACAGTCTTCTCCTCTGTTAATAGTTCGTCTAGGTCACAGGGCGCAGTGTCCCGGTGGGTATGTGGAGAGCTTTTGATGTTCCAAAGCTCTTCCAGCTCCTGATTCAGAGCCCGTATGTTTCAGCAGTTCTGTTTACTCCTGCAGGGATCCGCCCAGATAGGTGGGGCCAGGGGTGGGGTGAGCTGTGAGAGGTGGCCCAGAGCAATGGCGGTGACCACCACCACAGCCGGTCCTGCTTCCACAGCTCTCTCCCCTTTGCCGGAACTAGTTGGGCTGTGAATTTGTGTCTGTGGTCCAGAGTTCTCAAATATAGCAAATTTTCTGTTGTTTTGATCTGACACTGCTACTGTTTCGCTTCTAGCACCGGGCAGGTGGGGGCGGGGCGAGTTCTGGGAGGGGAAGGAGGGGGCGGCTAGTCTCAGTGCCTAAGGCTCCGTTCTCTGCTCGGCAGTGAGGGCTTAAACCACCGTTTTCAGCCTTTTTCCCTCAGTCTTTTCTCCGAGGTCTCTGCCGTGAGTGTTGGGTTCAGCCGTGTTATATGCTGTCCCCTCAGCCCTGTGGAGCCCTGGCGGAGCCCTAGCAGTCCGATCTCCCACAGCTGCAGTAGTTCCGGGAAGCAGCGAGCTCGGCGCACTGAGCTGGGTCTGCGTCCTGCGCCCGCGCAGCTCCCTCTCCGGTACTTCTCACTTTCCTCTTCCCCCTGCTCGCGCGAATCTCCCACCTGTAGGTGATTTCAGTGGGTAGTGGGCCTCTTCGTCTTGCCTGTCTGCTGTGCAGGGAGTCCTTTGTGGAGTTTTTGTTTTTCAATTCTTTGTAAATTCCAGGGGAGCTTTACAGAGGCTCACCTCACTCTGCCATTTTTCCGGAACTCCTCTGATTTTTTTTTTTTTTAATTTTAATTTTGAGTGGGCCATATTTTCCTATAACTTTGTATGCCTTGTGATTTTTTTTAACTAGATAGTTGCATCTAACAATGCTGTCACCCTGGAAATCATATTCCCCCTTCCTTAATTTTGCCTTTTTAAAAATTGTTTTTGCTTAAAATTATATATGTATGGATGTATGTATTTACTTACATTTATTTATTTTTGTGGGCTGTTTCGGCATCAAGGATTATTCTTAGGTTTAAACTTAAGGTCTTATCAGGACTTTTCTGAGCCTTTGTCATTTCCTGACCATACACAGTTGCTTTCTAACTCTCATTTTATATGCAGTTGCATTTTAATGTCCTAGTCTTTAATGTCTGATTCCAAACGGAGAAAAAGAGAAAAATGAAGGTGAGGGGAAAGGGCTCTAGCCCTTTTAATCTCCTCAGAAGTCATTTCTGCTATAGGGGAAGTGCTTGTCACAATGGGGGAAAGTGTCACAACAATGACTGCTACTATTTTGTTGTACCTGTGTGATCCGAAACAGTAATCAGTGATCAGAGTGCAGATCCCCAATATTTGTAGGACAGGGTGGTTTTGTCCATTCTGGCTATTGCAAACTCTATGGAGTCTGCTCTAGAAAAACGTGCACAGCTGCCTGACACAGGACTAGGGATGGGAGATAGGTTGCTGACTATATTAGTAGCAACGATTAACTGAAATTTACTCTTCAAGTCTTTGCATGAATGTTGCAAGCCTTCAGTAAACTCCAGAGACCAAAATAACTACAGATTCTGCCAGTGAAATTCTTGTCTATGTTAGGAAACAGATTCCTGGTATTTCCTACTCAGCAATCTTCCATGAATCCTCCCATTTCCCTTGCTTTTTTGAAAAGTATGTATGTCTAAACCATATGGTGTTTGATTTTCTTGTGTTTTACCCATATAAAAATAGTATTATATCCAAACCATTTTCAGCTACTTAATTTTTCTTCATTTAGCATTTTATTTCAACAACTTAAGCATGATTTTTTTGTGGAACTTTGTTAACATAAAATAGCAGACACCTTGTATACATTTATTCACACTTTGAGGAACTATCAAACTATTTTCCAATTTGTTGTATTAATTTGAAAGAATAAGGGATAAAATTTATGTGGTTATAGTGGGGGATATTAGCAAAGATTTTTGATTTTTGCATAATTGTATACAGGTTTGTTTTGTCATGACAGTGATAGAAACAGGAGAGAAGAATATTGAGTAATCCACAGACTAATGCCTGGAAGTCTACAAAGGCTTTTTTGAATACAGTAAGGAATATATGTGTAATCAATCCTTAAGGATGTCAATGTAAATGACTTACACAAATATGAGAATTATGAAGGTATCTGTTAAATACATAATTGCATGTATGATTTTTCCAGTTCTGTGGTTGTCTCCCTTAGTCTTTAGTGTTTACTGCATAATAAACTATCCCAAATTTTAGTAAATTGAATAACTAGGTCATTTATCTTGGCTTTTGCATGTTTTCATGGCTGACCACGGGTCAGATAAGCACTTTTGCTAAACTCTCAAATGACTAGGACCTCAGATAAAACAGTTAGTCTCCCCTCCATGTGAGCTCTTGTCATTCAGTAGGTCATTCTGGGTTTGTCCTTCCCACTGGAAAATTTCTGAAAGGAAGTGAAAATATGCAAAGCTTCTTGAACCTTTGTTGCAGCCTACCATATATGTACTTGTACTGCAAGTTACTGACCAAGCCCGGCATAGATTTAAGGAATATGTAACTAGACATTTTTGAGATGCTATGAAGTCCATTTGTGAAGGATCTGGATACAACAAAGAGTTAAGACATCACTCTTTTTACAGTCTCTGTAATGGTTTTGAAAGATGTCATTTCTTCCTATCTTTATTATCCTGAGTTTACTCTGACAAATTAGTTCATTGCCTTGGCACAGTAATCTTTAAAAAAATGTATTCTGGAATGTAACAAAGCCAGTGAAACATCCCTAACATTATTTTTCTATAAATATAAAGAGGGTCAAATATATGGTAATGGGAGGAGACTTGACTTTAGACAGCAAACACACAATTCAATATATAGATGATGTATTATAGAATTGTACACTTGAAACCTACATAATTTTACTAGTAAGCAATGTTATTCCAATACATTTACTAAAAATTAAAATAAATAAATAAATATTATGAAAATAATTAATTAGAATTATTTTGGGAATTGTTAAAGTAACACTAATAATATTGCTACCTTACTCTTGTAGGTTGGAATATTTTCCATGTAGTTTGCTGGTTGAACACAAATCTTGACCCCTTTGTTTGTAGCATACTGCTCTATTCATGTTTTTAGCTACTGTGGGAATTTTAATTTGAGGATGTCACTGTTACAACACACTTTATTTTGTAACAAAAGACTCTGATGTTTGCAGTACAAAATACAGATTTCCTTAACTATAACAGGGTCCTAGAGTGAGTTGAGGCAAGAAGTCTTACAGTAGTTCCTCTGACATCAATTATATTAGAGTTTTGTTTGTTTTTTGTAACATTAAAGCTGATAACACTTTTAAAATACTGACAAAAATTCCATTTAAAGAAGTTCTGGGTTGTGAAATTCTTATTGTTCACCAAATGGAAAAGAAAAAAAAAAAAGAAAACACATCAAAATTTATTGCCAGTCAAATAAAGATGATTTTGTCTTACAAAGTCTATGCTAATCCCTTGGGTTTAAGCCCAAGTAGTATTTCAACAATGTCTTACCTCATTAAATAATATGTCAGACACAATAATTGTTTTAAATTTCTGTATAGATGAATAGCATTCCAAAATACTTTACATTTAATTTATTTAATTTTCTTTCTTTAACTTTTCCATATTTTTCCTTGAATATGTTTTCCTTGGTGATATTTGTCTTACAGTAATTTCAGTAAATAATCATTTATTTTATGAAAATTCAACATAGAGTATGCAGGTAATGCATCTTATTATATTTCTCACTGAATAACTAAAGTCAGGATTGTATTTTTTAAGTCACATGCAGACTCTTAAAATTCATATTTAAAAAATTTCTATTAAATGCCTAAATCAAAATATGGAATCAGATTTTTGTTTCTGAACAAAATGGAGTAGAATCAGTTTTGCCTGTTTATCCCACTTAAGTACAACTTAAAATCCTAGACATACATAAAACATGCATATTAAGACCTGGGAAGGCAGATCAGCCAGGGAACTCAGACTCTGAGGGAAGGCATCATAGTGAAGGCCCTGGGGTTTCTTTTTGGCCTCATATATCCTGGTTGGCAAAAACGTTGAATCCCTCCTTTCTTGTATTTCCTTACATAATAAATAATTAACATATATTCTTTAGGTGTCTCTTTAGTAGTTGTAGCAAACTCTGTTTTGAGCTGCCCATTGTTCTAGTTTTTATTTGGCTTCTTTGTTTTACTCATAGTATAGTCAAGTTTTAATATCTGTTCCCCTCTGTACATATGCAAAGCAGGTGTGGGCCAGCTTGATTAAAGAAGCATTGTTCTCTAAGGAATGTCCCTACTCTCATACCTCAACAGTGGTCCTGTGGAACACAAACGTGTTTTGTTGTTTATTTGTTTCTTAATTGGAGAGGTTTGACATATACTTATTATTTCAACCTATAGAATATATTTATAGAAAAAAATGTGATTAAGTTAAATTATTAGTTCTTAGAAGACAATTAAAAATAACAAAAACAATGAAATTTTATGTACAAAACAAGTCTTAAATTTTATGTATCATAAGATGCAATGTTGATAATTGCAGTGCAATTAATATTATTTTTAATTAATACATAATCTTAATTCTTACACTTACATTAAAAAACAACGTTAATCACATGCAGGGTCTCCCAAGACTGCAGTCACACTGTTGGCCAGGCTGTGTTCTCATACCGAGTTCAGGGTCTTTTTCTAGATTCATTTAAGTCATTGTAGGAATCCAGTTATTTTTGTTTGTAGTACTACTGATTTCTCTGTTTTCGTGTTGTGTGTCAGCAACTGGTTGCTCTCAGCTCATAGCGGCCACTTGTTAAAGAACTTAAGCATGTGGCCTTTTCCCAACAAGGCAGCTTACTTCTTCAAAGCCAGCAGGAGAATCTGTCCCAATTTTAATATCCTACCATTTGTAAGAGCTCCCACTCGACCAAGTCTGACTACCCAAGAGAATCTACCTTAAATTGGTTAACTGAAAATTAACTCATTTGGGAAATTACAGCAGCAAAATCAGTTCGCCTTTGTCATTTACTGAAACTTCATCACATGAGTGAAATACACCACAGTCACAAGCTAAGCCCACAGTCATAAAAGATCATGCAGAGTGTTCACCAAGGGTCAGGAGTCTAGGACACATTCCAGAATTATTCCTATCACAGCCCAAAAGTTTATATTCTAGTTTAGGGTTCCCAACTTGCCTAAGGTTCAGGTTTTCCTGGGGAGTTTATTAATATGCTGTATTCATAGGGCTCTGTAGAAATCTGAATCCAGATTCAGAATCAGAATGCACCTACTGAATCAGATATGTCTTTGATGAACCATACAGGCTACCTCTATGCAGCCAGCTGTATGTCCCTGGAACTTCTCAGATAAGCATTGCTCTGTTAAATATAACATATCACTTGATGATTATTTCATTAAAGTATAAAAGCATTTTCAAAACTACAATGGAGTTCATGAGATAACAAATAACTTAAATGGGATTATTAAAAATTAATTGGCAGAGGCAAAGATATCATTCCAACCTCTAGAATTAGTGATCTGTTGCTTAAGCCTTGGTTTATAGTGGTCAAACCTCCAACCCTCTCCTCTCTCTCAGTATGAAACTGAGTTAATATCTATGTCTTATTAAAAATAGTAATCACTTCTTGGCATCAAACCAATAGGCAATTCCTCACAACAAAACTTTTAAATATTACCGATATTTGTAACTTGGAGTCATTCTAAAGGCTGCAGTATCGGCAGTTTAGATCTCAATGCCAACTACTGGCAGATACAATTCTGGGCAGATTATCAAATATCCTTTGGTACTTCTTTTAAAGCCAATCTCCACAAAATGTGTTCTGCAAAACTTAATTTTGTGACATTAGCCACTTAGGGAATAATTATTATCTTATTTCAGTCTCTTGATGATTTGCAAGATTTTGAGTTACTCCTAGAAATTAACAAGGAAATGTGGTAAAATTGTATATGATATAAATATAAATTGAATGCATGTCTTCCTATGGATAAAGTGAATAAGTTTTAGTGTATACATTATTGTTTCTTTTTTGAATATTCATAAGACTTTTTATTTTTGCTTTCTGTATCTAGACTATTCTCCAGAATGTTGAGATTGCCAGAGAAGTGAATTCCGATAAAAGGAGAATATTGCTCTACCTAACCCCAAGTAAGATCACTACTTTTCAATATGTCTTTGTCAGTAAATTAATACAAAAATATTCTTTCTCTACATTTCTATAAGGAAGTTGTTTTCTTCAATATTAAAGCTCTTTATATGTTCTTGAACAATATCAACTTTTAAAAAAAATCTGATGTGAGGAGGGTAGTAACATTACAAATGCATGCCAATGTTTAGTAATTAGACTGTATTTGGACATATCTTTCCACCATATTCATTTAAACTGTATTGAATTTATGTTGTTACTTTAGTGAGTATTATTCAGAGGAATGACAATATTAATCAGTTTTTCAAAAGCTTACTTTATGATAAGGGGCCCTGAGTCCTTATCAAGATGAGAACTAGTGTCACACATTTCAGTGAGCACTAGAATGCTAGAGAAAGGGTAGATATAGAGTAATCCAAGAGTGTCTGGGAAACTTAGTCGTAAAATGCTTCACAATGCTAGAGCCTAGGGGACTATCACACTCCTTTTGTTTTTTCAGAATAAAGGATGAAAAATGTGTGAAATTGTAAAATAAATCAAACCTACCTTCAGAAAGGGAACGTGAGTCAGCATAGTCAGAGCAAGTAGAAGATGAATATCGTCTGTGACGTTGGTGCTAGGACAAGTGTTACTTTTGGAAAGACTCAAACTCTGTTTGTTAGAAAGATCAGAACAGAGTAGCCAAAATTTTGGATTCACATCACTAAATCTATTTTTCTAACAAATTATCACAGTATTTTTTAGTTTTTATTTCCTGTCACTACAAGGACTTCTACTGTGGTTTTAGTGATAATCATAAAACTCCTGTCATCTATTATGTTAAAATGAATACGAACACTTAAAAGTGTATTGTTTATATTATTGTATTAAATAATATTTAAAAGTAATATTAAATTGACAAGAATACATCAGAATGTATGCTTGTGCGTTATGAAACTCATAGAGTTCTAAAACTGGATGCATCCTTGCAGATGACTTATTAATGGGTTTCCCAAACTGGGTTCTCAAGAATTATGGTGAAGTTCAGAGCCACTTAGGATTACAAACAATAGGTCTAGGGCTGTCCTTGTTAATAAATATTCTGTTAGGTATGGAAGCCATATTGTGCTATATTTGTCATAGTAGAACACAGATAGGGTGGGTTGCTAATAGATTGATTGATCTTTCCTTACCAATCCTGATTACTAACCACCTGAAATCAGGTAGCTTTTCCCTTATCATTTTAATAAACTCAGAAAATTCTAATGAACATTTTCCTAGAGAGCAAGAACGCATTCTAGTGTGCGAAAGTGCTGGATTATATCCAAGGATTTCAAATGATTTCTCACAGCTAAGCCTTTTCTTCTGGTTATACTTTCTCTTCAAATAAAATACCATAAGAGGTTCAATAGATAAAAGAGAGGGGGAAAGAACACTTTTTATTGAAACGGGTGGGTGCTCTAGAACTGCTTGTCCTCTCTGCCACAAGCATTTCCTTATCTTTGAATCCATTCCTCATTCCCCAAAACCCTTCGAACCTAATGGACATTCATATTTCCCGGAACCCTGTGTTCCTTGGCTTCTCAGCCTTTAATTTTGAAGCCCATATGAAAGAATTAACTAAACAGAGACACAGAGCAAACCACAGCAGTGAGAACTACCCAAATTATGCTGTGCTAAGCATAAATGGCAAAGTTATTGCTTTGCAGAGAGGGTCATTTATTACCTATTTAGAATTTCCCAGTATCACATGTTGCTCTGTATGCTTTCACTTCACCATTGTGCAAAGTACCATACACTGTAAAGCCTGACAGAGTCCCAAGAAAAGTTATACATTATAAATGAAGAAAGGGAGAAAGGCATTTGTAAGGGGAAGAATGACAATTCATTTGAGGGTGGCTCTTCCCATCCTCAAAGCACCTTTTCTGCTATAACAAAAAGTAAGTATGTTATTTAAAGTCTCCAGATTCATTTCAAACATTTCTCTGTACTCTTAGCTTTATATCTATGTCTCCATAGTTTTATTTTAAGAGTTCAACATACATATTGAGAAACAACACATCTGAATTGATATCGTTTTGAGAGAGGATGACTAAAGAGGAGAAATAGTAAACACAGTCATAAAATATAGTATGCTCACATTACCTATTTTCTGATACTTTGCACGTAAGAAATATTTTGAAACTGCGTGTATCAGCATGCATTGTTAGTGGATTTCTTATAGTCTCTCATCTGACCTGTAGAATTTTACTTGTGCCTCCCATGTTTTATTGATGCTCATAAGTATCCACATTTAAAACTAGACTGGCTTCACATTTGAATAGAAAATAGCCCCATGAGCAGGAATAAACTGTATGTCCAGTGTGTGAGCAGATGCCCCAGCTTTGTGCTTGCCTCCCGCCTTACTTGGCTAGAGGAGAGCTCTGCCTTCCAGGACATGTTCCTATTGCCAGAACAAGATTACTATAATATAAGTAGTTGATATTTGAATGATTAAATGTTATACTGTTGCTGCTATTCTGTACTTTGAGGATGTTTGAGGCATCTGAACTTGGCTTGCACTTTGGTTGATGTTTCTGCTGTCTGTTCCCTCTTTGTTTTATACAATGCATCTGCTCACAGGACACAGCTTCTGTTGGCCCATTTGCCACCAGAATTTTTACTCAAATCCCCAGTCTTTTCAGGCATGTTTGAGATGTTAGAATCACCGGCTGCACGGTAAAATATCTACTTTAGTTTTGTCTATCACATTCTCTGTCATGACTATGTTGCCAATCATGGATAAAATGACACTTACAAAATGCAAAGATGCCTAGCTTTGAGTCCAAGGCTGACTTCATATTTTTGGCTAATTTCTTAATGTTTTCTCGCTGTGATCCTCTTACCATCTATCTTGCTTATGGGATGTGACTGAATAAGTTGTAGGAATTGTAGATCCTGGCCAAGGTTTAATAGTAATGCTGTTCTTTGGTATAGAAACAAGTATGACCTGTGTTTTGTTTTTGTTTTGTTTTTTAATTTTTTGTTTCCATGAGAGTTTGAGGAAAGAAACTATAATTTCTCTTTGTGACCTCAGGATCTACCATCATGCTAAGATATATAGGATACCAATAAACATTTTAGAAAAATTAACAAATTGATAAAAATGTTTCTGGAGGTGCATTCTATGCAATTCAGAGACATTCTCCTATAGTTGAGTAAGTCTTGCTACACTGAAAGGAAGGAAAGAAAGAAGGAAGGAACGAAGGAAGGAAGGAAGGAAGGAAGGAAGGGAGGGAGGGAGGGAGGGAGGGAGGGAGGGAGGGAGGGAGGGAGGAAGGAAGGAAGGAAAGGAGTGGGGAGAGAGAGAAAGGAATGGAGGGAGGGAGGGAGGGAAAGAAGAAGGGTGGGAGGGAGGAAAAGAGGAAGGAAGGGAAACATAGGAAGGAAGAAATCCCTCTGATCTCCCTTTTCCGTTTCCCAGTCACTATGCATGGGTTTCTGGTACCTCTTAGTATTTTTTTCCTTCATGGACAGAATAATCTAGGCTGTTTTAGTCTTAAAAATTCCATACCTCTCTATTCTGGAAAATTCAGCTAAGGGAAGGTTTGATAATTCTGGCTAGATAAAAACTATTTTCAGGATCTTATGGCTCAGAGTATATTCATGTATCTTTTTTTTTTTCCTGACTGTGATGAAGACTCACAGAAAATCTTTAAGTCACTATCAGATACCTTTGGTGATAAAGGAAACAAAATAATCTTTAAAAATTTCATAAATGTTGTCAGTTTAAATGCTGGGCACTGTATCACTGCTGCAGACCAGAATTAGAAATCCAGGGGAATGGCAAGTGAAATGATGAGTGATATAGTGCCCCCATATGAGTATGGACCTAGTTCATATGCTTTCCTCATCCACTCAGTCCTGCCCACTTTTTGAACTTCAGATGCTTTTTGCTTTCAGGCTGGGATTTTCCTGGTGATGGCTCACATTATTTCCATGCTTACAGAGCCTCAGCTGCAGTTAGTGTCTCATGTCCTAAGATTCCTGGCAGCCCCCACTGCATATAGGGGCCATCTTCAGCACAACATCCATTATTCTCACAGAGGAGGAGCTATAGCAGCTAGAGGGCCTGGTACAACCCAACAGGAGCCACAGAGGCTCTGGTTTCCCAGAATCTGCTCACAATTACAAGGGATTACAAGCTCATTATACAAACATAAATAGACCAATGCAATAGGAGCAGGGCTGACTTCATGGATGGGAGAAACATACAGTTGTACAGGGCCTTGTACCCAGAGGGGTCTCATAGTTGGTTTCATTTGCATTAAGATCCAACCTTTGTGTTCTAAAGTTCTTTAGGCTTTAACAAAGGCATTGTACCATGTATCTAACATTATAGTAGTATCACTCAGGGGAGTTTCATCATCTAAAAATATTTCATGTACTTCAGCTATTCAGCCTTCCTTTTCTAAACTTCTGGGAACCACTGATGTTTTTATCATCACTTCAGTTGTGCTTTTTTCCAAATATCATATTAATATAATGGAATCATATAGTGTTTAGCCTTTTCAGTCTAGCTCCTTTCAGATAACAATATGCACTTAAGATTCATCATATATTTTTATGTTTTGACCACAATTTGTTTACTCATTTGTCTACTGAAAGAAAGTATAAAGAAAGCCACTGTAAATATTCATGTGCAGGCTTTAATAAGTTTTCACATCAGTTGTTTGAATACCCTGTAGTGCAACTGCTGTATCATATGGTAAGGCTATGCACAGTTTTATAAAAAACTGTGAATCTGTCTTCCAAAGTGGCTGTACACTGTTGCATTCCTTCCAGCAATGAAGGAGCATTCCTGTTGCTCCATATCCTTGCCAGCAATTGATATTGTCAATTTTTAAATTTTATGCTTTTTAAAAATATTGAATTTTTGTAGTATTGCTTTAGAATTAGGAACCTATGCATTGAAAAGATACTTTAAAAATATACTCTCATAATACAAGATGTGATCAAATAATATGGTGAATGTTTAAATGAAAAAAAAAAGTATTACACTAAAAGACACATTGCCATTAATCCCGCTCATAATTCTCCCCCTCACTTCAAACACACTTATCCCATCATTCTTGCCACTTTCTTAAGCAGTTCTGGAAGTCCTCTTTCGTGAGTGTCTTTAGTTGCACTGTCGTGGATGCCTTGATGTCCTGAATCATTTTGACTTTAGGGAAGAGCCAGAAGTCACATAGTGCCAGATCCAGTGAATAAGGTGGATGAGGACACACGTAACATTTTTATTTGACAGAAGAAATTTCCCTATATCAGAAGCGACGTGTGATACAGAGTGTTGTCATGATGGAGGATGGCTTATGGTACACTGTAAAACACACCTTCTCTCAACCATAGCTCACACCCAACTGATTGCACCGAACAAGTTGAAACTTGTCACACATTGTTAGTAAGGTTCAACTCGTTGCTTCCCATATCAAAGATCCTTGCCTTTACATTGGACGGCACTTGGCAGCAGCATTCACCATATTTTGTGATCACTCAGAAAGGCCCCATGTCACACATAGATTCTGGTACGGCAATTTCTGTCAAATGAAAATATTAGGGTGTGTCCTCATCCACCTTACTCACTGGACCTGGTACCGTGTGACTTCTGGCTCTTCACCAAAGTCAAAATTACCATGAAAGGTAAAAGTTTTGAATCTATTCAGGACATCAAGGGCAGCTATGACAGCACAACTAAAGACATTCATGAAAGAGGACTTCCAGAACTGCTTCAGAAAGTAGCAAGAATGATGGGATAAGTGTGTTTAAAGCAAGGGGAGAATTTTGAGTAAGATTAATGGTAATGTGTCTTTTACTATAATCAATTTTTTTTTTAAATTTAAATATTCGTCATATTTTATAACCATACCTCATAAGTAGAGTCATTTTCTCTGAAATAATGAAGTTTGTTAAAACTGGACCAGGCAAATAACATCACGAATGATATTTGGTTACAGACAGAAACATTAAGGAATTGAAAACAGAAAATTAAAGTAGTTATAATTATTTTCAAGTTCTGTGACAGAAAAGTATAGTACTCATGAGAGAAACCAAGTGAGATTTCTTATCTCTTCTTCTCTTCTCCTTCCCACTCCTCTTCCCCCAGCTTTTCCTCTGCTCCCTTCTCCACATCCTCCTCTTCCTTCTCGTCCTTCTCCTCCTCAAAAACATTAAGGAAAATTTAACACATAGGTTTTGAAATTAACAAATTGGAAAATGCAATTATAAACAACACAGGTGAATGCATAAATGAACAAAGACAATACAAAGTCTCATCTTTAAATCATAGTTTGGTATAAAAGTAATTGTGGTGTGAAAAGTTAAAAATTGCAAAACCCACAATTGGATCTCCTTACTTTTTTAAAATTCCAGTTGTTCATAAAGTTTATAACCATCCAGTGTTCTCATCTTTCGACTCATATTATGATAACTATATTTGTTCTTCCTGTTGGATCTATTTTTGCCTCATCCTAAATCCCATCTTTCCTCAATGCTAACTCTGTATAGTACTAATTATCCAAAATAATTTTTTTCTCTATTAAACACCTTCTTATCATACAAGAACTTGCAGCTATCTATGTAAACCAGTCTGAGAGTTTTGTCCTCGGTCAACTAGTCAGAGGGAACTCCCCATGAGGCCATAGGTATAGCAGGGAGAGGGAGAGAAGACATTGTAGTAGAAGTGGGGACCATGGGCTTTTGTGCTACTTCTTCAAGCAATTTGTACCTCCAGGATTTACTCAGGCCCAAACATATATATGTATGTGTGTGTGTGTATATATATATATATATATATATATATATATATATATATATATATATATATATATATATATATATATAAAACTTCCATTTGATGATGTGTGCTTACGTAGATACCCAATGTTATTATTTATTTTTTTTTTTGACTAAATAGTACCCAGTTTATATAATGGGTACAGACTAACTTGGTGGCCTATGATTAAATGTTCAGTCTCTTCTAAGCCCCTATAACAGACCAAAAGCTGCCTCTTAAAAGGAGAGTAGATGTCCACTGTGGATGGTAGAGTTTTGTTCCAAAATCCTCAGGGCCTGAGCTATAATTCACCTCGAGGGACCTGCCAAAAGCTCAAAGAGCATCCCTGCCACTTGAATTCCAAGATCCATCAGATATGTGGCACCATATGACCCAAATGGCAGAGCAGCTTGCACAGCAGTCTGGATCTGTTACTGAGCCTTCTCTTGTTCTGCGTTCCACTCAAAACCAGTGGCTTTTACCCAAACGAAGTATATGATTCCTCCCAAATTCGAAGATGGCCCTGTAGGAGTAGTAAAAGTGACCAGAAGCAACAACTTGCCCTTTACCTTGTAAGGGATATTTTGACAATCTCCAGACCATTGGACCCTAGAAACATTGGTAGCAACATAATTAAGCCAACAGAGAGCCTATGAATTTAAGGAAGAAATTCATAGATGGAAATACTTGCTTAATGTTGTCTTATGGCTTTATTATGTTTTTGTTTTTTTTTTAATACCCTAAGATATCAGAGTAGTAGTTCTCAAAATAGAGAGTCATCAAAATGACAGAGGTTGTTAAAACTGAGATTTCTGGGACCCAAATCCAGATTCTCTGATTCAGTATGTCTGGGATGGCACCTAAGAGTTTGCATTTTCAAGTTCACAGGTAATGCTGATGTAGGGACCACACTTTGAAAGCCACTAGAGATTGAAATGGGTGATTTATATCAGAAAGCAAGTTATATGTTAACTCTACTGTGATTTGTCACCGATAGCTGTGTTTTATTTCTGAATTTGTTCTGTGGGTGAGGGATTACAGTCCTGTGTAGAAGATAAACTGATGACATTCATATTCCACGGTACTAGGTACACTGTGAGACCATCTAGAACTCCTGTGTTAATCTGCTTGCAGATCTAGGTACTGTGTGACATTTACACAGCAGATTT